>NW_006286790.1:1119388-1123038 GCF_000327345.1 Myotis davidii
AAAATAGTTCGAAAAAAAAAAAAAAATGCAACTAGGTGATTTCTCTTTCTTTCCACTTGGGCCTGGCAGAGGCTGGTCTGCACTTATGATGTTTTTGCTTTTCCCTTAGCTTTGATTTTTGTGCCCTGACTCCAGCTAGGTGAGCTCATTCATCACCACCCTCACAGTTTGCCTCAGTCCTGCCCTCATCTCCCTCGGGGATGGGGGAGTGGGTGCTTCCTGCCCCAGGCGAAGTCTGTGGATGGAGGCTGAGGCAGACTCCGTTTGCTTTTCCTGACTGCTTTTATATTTCTGACCCGGGCTTCACCTTGACCCCTGGCTTCTGACTTCTGGACTGGCCTTGACCCCCAGCTTCCAGGAAACCTCAGGTGTAGCCCTGCCTGCCCCCTTGCTTCACCCCTGGCTGCTGTGGTCTCCTGTGCCGCCCAGCCAGGCAGACCGTTCATCACTAAGCATGAAGAATCGGGAGCATCATCATCGGCCCCGGCTAAAGCAATTTGGATGGCTGGGAAGACAGTCAGTCCATTTCATGCCTGGGTACCTCTGTAATTCCTAGAACGGGGTGGGCAGAGCTTTGAATAAACCCCTCTGGCCTAGGGATCGTGTGACCCGGTTTCCATTGGAGATGACAGCAAGGTGAGTCCAGATTCACTTCCCAATTGCTTGGCTTTGGCACCTGGGCTAGAGCCCATCCCGCAGCCGCCAACATTTATTGATATTGAAATTATTTGCAAGTCTCAGCTGGCAACCCACTTATTCCAAGCATATCAGGCACAAAATCCTTATATGAGAACCACAGGTTTGTGCAGGGGTGATAACGGGAGCGTGCATTATCTCATTTAATCCTCGAGGCAGCCCTGGGAGGTCAGCACTTTTTATTCCTGGTCTCAGGTGCAGGCACAGGATCAGGGAGGTTCATGGCCGGCCCCACATCACACAGCCAGGGTTTCAGCCACATCCTCCTGCTCAAAGCTCCCCGGGATCCACGGAGTCCCACTGCTCTGCCTTAGAAAAACGTGCTTCTCTTTCTCTTCCACCCACACCCTCCCACACCTGCCCTTCCCAACAGGCTGCACCGAGTGACATCAGATCTTAGCATAATTTCCTTTGGGCAAAACAGACCTGAGTCCCATCCTCTTGAGTTTCTCCTAGACATGCGGGTGGAGCCTGCAGAGGGCGGAGGGGGAGACACACGGAGCGCGTCTGCCCTTGCTGAAAAGTCTCAGGGTTGCCCATTGACCACCACCCCGCCTGCTGAAGAGCTGAATGTTCCTAATGATCTATGAACGTATTAATCCTACTTTTCTGTTAATTAACAACACGATAAAACCGGCATTTCATATGTCGTCGCTTAACACATGTTTTAGCAATTATGTACTTAGTGGTTTGGATTCAGAATGCTAATAGAATAAAATTTTAATGAAGATACGATGCTCTGAAAAATGTATTGAGAAGAGTTCAGGTGTCACTGCCATTAATGTGTAGGGGGCAGAGGTTTGAAGGATGGACCCCCCCGCCCCCAAAAAAGTGCCTTCTTATCACTCTGTGCACTGACCTGGGAGGGCCCAGGAGACCCTGGAATCGGCTGGCTCTTGACCCCCATGAACATCCCACCCATAGGCCCCAAGAGGTCAGCAGGTCTCCACACCATCTGGCAGCCACAGAAGGACCTGCTTACTTGCACCCTGTCCTCTGGCACTTCGTAGTCTCTGACAAAAAGATTAGAACCAGAGGTCTGGACCCACAGCCACGCCTCCTTTGAGAGCAGGAATCTCTAAGACCTTTTAATTGGGGGGGAATGAGCCCCCCCAATATATCTTGTCTGATTTTCAATTTCTATACATGTACACTGTGTCAGTAGATCATGTTTATTATAAGACCTGTATAATAATTGCAATTATTGAATTGCAATTCAATTCAATTGCAAATCTTGCGTGAATTTTGGGGCACCCTATAGGAATACAGTTGGTGGGATATATTTAAAATAAGCCATGTTTAGGCTTTTATTTGTTAATATTTTTAGTGAGAGTAATGTGACTGGATGTGCTTCTTTTAAAAAAAGAATCTTGACTTGACCCTTTGGGGTCCAGCTCTGAAGTCTGGATTCTACGACTCACTTATTTTGATCCGTGGTTTTGGTGCCAGTTTTACTGAAAACTACGCCCACAGGACACACAGGGCTCGGGGAAAGAGGCACATCCACTCTGCTGGCTGCATCAGGGTACTAATTTCTCAGCCCCATCCTCCAATTATGCAAAGGATTTTGTTGAAATTCAGCTTATTAAATCTCCATGTTCCCTGATGTCAATCAGCTCTTCGTGCACACTAATCAAGTGCTGCATTTTTATATTTTTTAACAAATGGGTTCAAAATCCATTGAAATGTTCATTTTTTAAAAATTGAGTTTCATAGTTGTGTTTCCAAGTTTTAAATGTATGCAGATACAAGAGCTTCCGTAGGAAATCCAGTTACATCGGTTTTAACAACAAAATCACAGAACAATAGAAATGTTTTGGGAACGTGTGTTTCCCGAGCGCTTTCTCTTATAGCAGACGTTCCTGGGGAAACGAGGTTCTTTCTCCTTCTCGTGGCTGCCCCATCGGATGAGAACACGTTTTGGGGGCGTGTTGTGGCCGGAGGAGGCTTGCTTGGAACATGGTCAACTTGCCATTTTCTGACCCGGGCACGTGCTCACGTCATTAGATTACCTGCAGGCTAGGTTGTCTGTGCAGCGCCCGTTCTGCGAGGGTTCCTTTAATTAAAGCCAAATCACGTCACCTGTGCATTGATTTACTGGCCCCACGTCCTGCGTACCAGCCTTGCTTGCAGCGGGTGAGTGAAGGAGGTGCCCCTCTGGCTGCACCCCCGGCGGCATTTCCTTCCCTCGGGGGTCTGTAAGCCACCCTCTCAGACAAGTGTCTGTCTGACTTACGGTCATATGAGGCCACCAGGACCATTCAGCCCACATATTAACTGTGAGTGAAGCTGAAATTAATGTGGATGAAAAACAAAAACTAGACATTGTACTTTTTTTCCCTTTCCCAGTGTTTCTTAACCCTAACTGTACATCTGACTCACAGGAGACTTTCAAACAGACAGGTGCCGGGGTGCTGCCTCAGACCTCACTCAGTTCTGAGGGTGGAGTGCAGGATGGGCATTTTAAAAATGTGTCCTCATGGGTTCCGACCAGTGCTGCTTACATTTTAATTTGACAAAAATCACCTGGGGAAGGTGTCAGACGTGTGATTCCGGCTCAGGAGGTCCCGGGTTGGGCCTGAGACTCTGCATTTCCAGTAAATTCGCTGGCAGTGCTGTCTCTACTGCTTGGTGAAACGCCCTGAGTGGCCAGTCTGTGGGCTGTGTTGCCCCTGGCCCCTGCTTCTGCATCCTCTTCCTCCCTCCCCTCCCCGGACATTATCTGGGAGCCGAGGAGCTAGCTCTCAGCAGAGCTGCCGCCCCCACCAGGCTGCCTGGGCTGCTGGTTTCAGCTTCTCGGAGAGATCTGGCCTCCAGATGTTAAGCACAGCTCCTTTAACAGCCCAGAAAATAAAATAATATAAAATAAAACAGGCCACCCTCCCATGTGAATAAGCGTGTGTCTCCTGCAGGGGCACCTTGATGCCTCCCCCCCCCACCCCCGACTCCAGGTG
>NW_006286790.1:1123125-1127216 GCF_000327345.1 Myotis davidii
CCCCCTGCAGGGAGCGCGGAGGGGGGCCGGCACGGCGGGGGGCCAGCCAGGGCCCTGTCAGTGGGGACTGTTCTGAAACCAGACCTCATCATAAAAGTCATATAATTTGTGGCAGTGCTGAAAGCCTGCCTCCAAGTGGTGGTTTTGTGATGGAGTTCTGGAACCTTATCTGAGGCCAGCAACCGATGCGAGAACTTGTTAGAAGGAAGGCAGGTGGGCATCTGGAGACGACTGCCGGTGAGGCTGTGGCTTCTCTGAGGGGTCCCCTCTCCATACGGGGTGAGCCTCTTCACCTTCCCCCCTCGTTTCCCTGTCCCCTTCACGTTCCCTCTTCAGGGGGTCCCAGGGAACCCCCTTAAGAACAGGGGCCTGTGGCTTGTCCCTCCGCAGCCCGACTGCAGGTTCCCAGCCCCGAGCAGGCGCCGGAGCCGCCGCTGTGCGCCAGTGGTTAGATGAGGCCGGGGCGGCCACACCTGCCCAGCCCGCGCAGGGCCTGGGGCGCAAGGACCAGTCCATGGTCTTGGTTTTCACCCAAGAGGAAGCACAGTCTGGTCTTTTTAAGGGACAACACTGCCTGGGAACTGACCTGAATCTTGTTCCCCGTGATAGTTGGTAAAGCACCGAGGCATCACTTTGACATCAAATCCGTTTTCCTAAGTAAAGCTCCGGGCAGAGGTAAGCGTGTGTGGACCTGGAGGTTGGGGTAGGGAAGAAGCCATGAAGAGTCCCATTTGATGGGTGGCAGAGGGTAGCTAACGCCCCATGAGTGTTTTCAAGCGATCCTCCTGTCCGGTGAGGTTGACTTCTGCCCCACAAAGGCGGATGCTGAGGGTCAGAGTGGTTCCGGAACTTGCTCGGTCACATAGCCAGTGGTTGCTGGCTCAAGTCCAAGCCCGCTTCCCAGAGCTCACCTCAGCAGGGCACTGAGGTCCAGGGAGACTTGCTCTTCCCTTTAGGATGCTCACTTTGCGGGTGGGGCTGGAGGGTGAGTGTCAGGAAAGGTGACAGATTTGAAACCCACTCTCTGGGGGAGAGCCTGGGGTTACCAACCCCAGTGCCCACTTCTGCAGAGTCCAGCTCCCAGCCGGTGCCCTGTCTCCCCTGAGCTCAGAAAGCCCCGGGGCCCTAGTAGCTTTAAAGGACACGCTCCTGCCCAGCCTCTGAGGTTTGCAGGGCCGCGGCGGAGGCAGCGTCCTCGTGCCCTTGCTCCAGCTGCGTGCACGACCCCAGCCTCTGCCGCCCCGCTGGGCGCGCGCCTTGGCCCTGGCATCTTCTGCCGGGGTCCTGATCTGAGCCAGTTGTCTAGCGATTTAATTTGGTGAATTTACCACCACGTCCCAGAGTTTATATTGGCACTTAACAGCAGTAATATGTGTCTCTCTCGCCAAGAACTGACTATTTTCCCGACCAAGATGGAACACCATGCACAAAAAAATAGGTTTGTGAACTAATCTGCTGCCCTGACAAGTGTCATTCACAGAATCGCTGCTACGGAGCGTCCTCGGAATGAAATGAGGTTGGGGTTGTCTGGCCCGGATCACAGGTGTTTTTTCCCCCTCAGTTAACAAGGCTCTGGGATGAGATGGCCTTTTCCCTGCAGCCACCGGCGCCTTCAAATTGCACCATCAGTATTCATGGCAGATTTCTCTCTTAGAAAAATAGTTGGGGGTGGTTGGAGGTCTTTCTCTCTCCCCCTCCACAGCGAATCTCTTTCCCGCCCTCCCCCCCCCTCTCTTTTCCTTTCTCTCCTCCCTCCCTTCCTTCCTCAGTGGCTTTTTCAGAACCCCCACCCTGTCGTAGAGCTCTCTATATACTCATCTAATTTCACAGACCAGGAGGTACCTCTCATCAGTGTAAAAAAAAAAAAAAGTCTCCTACCTCCTGAATAACTGTTTGGAATTCTAAAATAAAACTGAATTGCTTTTGCATAAGGGTTTGTTACAGGTAAACCACTAATACTTCCGGGAGCAGAAGCAAAATCAGTCATTTACACTTTAGTGAGAACTGGTTTCTGATCCCTCCCTGAGCCTGCGATAGAGAACATCCTCTTTGCCTCCCTCCCCCATGTCCCCCTGCTGTGGGTGAGGGTGGCCTGTGGGGCTGAGAGATCCAGCTTTCCAAGAAGGGCTACCAGGGGCTTCTTTAAACAGCCTTAGTTTCCCCTTCATGTGGAATGTTCTGGATTTTTTTTTTTTTTTTTTTTTTTTTTCTTTTTTTTTTACCGGATCACTTCTACTCCGCTTGTCCTGAATTGGGAAGCAGAGAGCAGCGTCAGGCTTGGGTGGGCATCAGCCTCACCAGAGAGCTGGTGAAAGTGCAGAAGGCTGGGTCACGTCCTGGAGTCCACACTAGAGGCAGGTAGAGCCCAGGGATCTGCATTTTAAACCGAGGGAGGGGCCACGCCGAGAGACACTGGCTTAGGACCACACTGCACTTTCACCCCAGCCGGGTCTGTGGCCAAACCTCCAGAAATGGCCCTGAGGCTGTGGTGGCCACGTGAAAAAAATCACTGGTCACTAAAGCCTTCATGACACGTGCGCTGATTCACGGCTGGCATCTGACTTTTAGAAGGTTGGTGCTTACACTTCAAGGTCGGTGGTGGCAGCTAGAGCATCCGTGGGCTAAAAAGGAAGGAAAGGCACCTTTCCAGTGAGAAATTGGCTCCCCTCTGGCAAATGCCGCCAACGTAGCTTCATATTAATTTAGGGAATTCGGTCTTGAGCAGTAGATTGGAAATCTGATAGTGTCATTTCTGTTATCTGATTCCCCACGCACCTGAGATGGCTCCCTTCCCCGGCCCCCACTCTCCCCGGCCCCCACTCTCCCCAGCCCCCAAGGGCGGCTGGAGAGGCGCAGGTGCAGGCTGGCTCTCCCAGTCCCTCTCCCCTCCTGACTGAGTGGTGTGCGGGGATAAAGGAGACCCACTTCGATTCGCACCGACCTGTGCCTTGCCTGCGCCAGCCGCTTGTAATTCCCACAGCCGCAGCCAGCTCTGCAAGGCAGAAAGAAATATGACCAGGCAAGTTGAGAAAATAAATTAAACTAAGTGTCAACTTTTCTTGTTTCTCTCCTCATTATTAAGAGATGGAACGGGGCTCGTTTATCAAGCAGGGGGAGAAATTAATTGACACGGCTTTAATATCATGATGTCTGGCATGTCTGGTCACATTCCTTCATTTTTTGGAAAGGCATTTTATTATAGTTTACAGCAACCAGCTGCCAAGCTACTGGTGTAAACGAGGAAGCAGGTGCATGAGTGATGCCACGGTGGAGGGGCTGCAGTGCCACCCTGACGGGGACATGGAGGGAGGAAAGGCCAGGCCAGGAAGGGCCCAGAAAGAGGCCACTTGTTGGCTCAGAGTCAGGGAGGAAGGAAGGTGCGGGGAGGAGAAAGGGGGTGACCTCTGCAGATCCCCGGAATCCATCCCGGGCTGGTTCGCTGGCCCCGGCGAGAGCGGCAGCTAGCGGCTGCCTCCGAGGGCCTCCTGGCCCGCGTGCCTGTCTCTGACCAGCCCCTGAGCTGAGTCCTGCATGTGCCACGGGTCAGCCTGCCTGCCCCGGTCTCTGTTCTTCATAAGCCGAGGGCGTAGTGCTTCTCTGTTCACCCCTCCAGCGCAGCCGACTCGTTACAGACCCCGTTCGCTGCGAGAAGCTGCTAGCATCATTGCAGACACACACACACACACACACACACACACACCATGCCCGTCCCAGGCGAGGCTGGCTGAGGAGGTGCCCTCCGTGGTTTTCTTTATAAAAGCCGTTTCTGCTGTGTGCCTGAGAAACCTCAGTGTCCCCTCGCTGCCTTTCTCTCCAGGGACTCAGGGCCATCGGGCGCAGGGAAGCAGCACTCAACTGGCATAGACGAGCACATCTCCTCCGCACTGTCTCCTTCTCCCGGGTCAGTGGGGTGGGGGGCTGTCCCCCACTGTGTAGAGGTTCTCCTAGGGACGTGACAGGGCAGGGTCTAGAGCCAGGTGCGAGACGCGTGTAGAGTCCAGAAGATACTCTCATGTGAAGACGGTGGACAGTGGTGGGAAGAGCATAGGTCCCCGCCCCCCGCCGGCCTCAGTTCTTCAATCTGTGAAGTT
>NW_006286790.1:1127252-1154748 GCF_000327345.1 Myotis davidii
CGAAGACTGAGTTAAAGAACAGCTGCTCAGTCCATGCAGATACGCTCTCTCTTCAGAATGGTTATTAGAATGCGACCTGATAATAACCAACTGCCCTGGGGATACCGGACGTTAGAAATGATAACGGGAGGCACCATGCGTGGCTTGGTGGGAAACGGGATTCTCACGTACCAAAGTCCAGGTTACCGTTCGGGCCTGGAGGCAGACATAGCGGGGACTGTGGCCCCATCGCTCGCCCGGGGTCTAGCGTCTGAAGATGCTCGGGAAACTCGACTGGCAGCTCACACCGGACTTCACTGAGTGCAGGGAGCGTGCGCTGAGCCTCCCGGAGCGGCCCGCCGCAGTCGGAGACACACCGTCCCTTTTGGGGAGCCAGCTTGTTTTGTTCTCGGAACCAATCGATCTTCTGAGTTCTATTTTTAGGGCAAATCCAGGGCATGTGAAGCCGCCCGTCCCACTGTGCTCACCTCTGTCCTGGTCGGAGGGGCCTGCAGGGTGGGGTCTGAGACCTTCCCCACCCAGGGTTCCAGGAAGACCCTTCAGGCAGCGGAAGGCCGCCCTAGCCCAGAGAGGGGGCTCCGTAACGCTCTGAGCTGGGGATGGTGGCGCCCTGAGTTGAAATGCCAACTATCAGACGCGCACTGAGAGTCGACTGTGACGAAGCCCACAGACCCCCATGCCTCAGGGCCGCTCTGAGCCATGGGGGCCACCAAACCCGTCTTACGGAGTCAAGAGAGCCAGAAAGCACTCCCCACCCCAAACCCACGTCTCTCATGTTTACCCTGGAAGCGGCCCACAGGTGCTGCCCCGCCCTTCAGCACCGAGTTATTCACGGGGGAAGGAGGTTGCCTGAGTTATAAATATGCTAGCACCCACCGTCCTTAAATTCCTAGTGGGCACAGTCAGAATCCGCTCAACAAGCCGGGTGTGTGTTATTCCCCTCACTTTCCCCCCATTAACCAAGTGTGTTAACTCAGGCTTTGCATTGATTTTCACTGAGGATGCATTAGGCGCTGCTCAATGCCTATTAGTGTTCATTGACCTATATGATAAGAGAAGAAAATTATTTTTGAGGCGAGGAGGAAGCCGTTTCCCATCTCTCCCTCCCTGACCTAAAAAAGAATTTTTTGTAAATTAACTGCCGGGTGTTCCTCGGCGACTGCCTTTGGAGCGGGTCATTTTAATTTTGAGGTACCTTGTTTTCAGATATCTGTTCTCTTCTGTGTGCCTGTGTGGGTGTGTTTATAGCTTTGTATTATTCAGATGAATATTCAGTGTTGTTCATTTGAATAAAAGAGAGAGAAAGGATTGGACTGTTAAATGCTTATCTCTTAAATAGAGCATACTGTTAGCTTCATTCAGGAGAATGATGTAGAATTTCGTTTTTAAATGCTCCCTATCAGCTGGTACCCTGAGCAGTTAGGGTACCAGTTGACAGGAGTGGGGGTGTTCACGGGGACCCCAGAGGGCCCGGGTGGAGTGTGAGCTCGTGGAGACGCACCGTAGATCCAAGTCCTTCCTTGGCCGGGACCGGAGCAGGACCGCCTGTCCCCTGCTCCTCTGCCCGGCTCCTGCTCCTTTCAGAGGCCCAGAGAGGCGACGGGAGCCTCCAGGGGCACATGGCTTATTGTTTGCCGCTTTTGAGAGAATAATTATGCATTTCTCTTACCCGGCTGCTACGCCGCAGTCTCGCGAGCTTCCCTAAGCCCCGTTTCTGAGCCTCTGTGGGGCTCTCTTTTGGGGAAGCGGGAGGGAAATAATGAGTCCTCCCTGCCCCTTGTCAGGAAGGCTCCCCCAGCACATTGTCCGGGAGACCACGATGCTGAGGGAGACAGACCAGCGGCAGGAGGACACATACTGTCGGATCCCACTTACCTGAGGTGCCCATAGTCAAATCCACAGAAACAGGCAGCAGAGCAGAGGTTACCGGGGACCGAGGGAGGAGGAATGGGGAGTTACTGCTTAATGGGGACGGTTTCGGTTGGTGGGAAAGTTCTGGAAATGGGTGTTAGTGATGGCTGCACAATAGCGGACTAAACTGTACACTTAAAATGGAAAAAATAGTGAATTTTGTTATGTATATTTCACCCAATAGAAAATTTTCAAAAAATCAGACATGGATGCCAAAAAGGGATTTTTCCCACCTACCACCCTACGCCTCCCAGATTCCTGTTGTTCTTGTTTTCCCTCTCACGCCTCAGTTTAATTTATTTGGTTTAATTTATTGTTCATCACTGGGTTACTGTTCCATTGTAAGTGATAGGGCACCTGTGAGATAGAAATGATCGCACGTTACGAGTAACATTTATTGATAACTGTTTCTTTGGTTTCTCCGAATGGAATAAATAAATATCTTCGGCATAATCAAGTTTGCTTTCTCTGTCTGGGCCAAACAGACAGGGATGGTAAAGTGATAGAGATCTTTAAAACACTGCCAGTGAGCCCGACATCGCTGAGCTGGTGTGCATCTGAGGCGCTCTCCTTTGATCAGGAAAATCAGTTTTGTGATCCTCGAATTTTGAGCCTGTGGCTTAGGGGAGGGACCCGAGGGAGAATATCGGGAGTCAGAATTTGAAATGATGCCCCGAGTCCTGCCCCCGCCTTCCCGGTGCACAGTCTGCATTCTAATCCGTCTCCTAGCTCCGCACGCCTCTTCCTGTCCCCAGGCGCTGGCGCCGAGTGGGAGCTTAGGGTAGTGGGAGTCCTGAATGGGGTTGGGCCTGGAGCTGGGGCAGCGATTTATTTGCACAGCGCACAGCGGGCCAGGAAGGCATGGGTCGCAGCACAAAGACACTTCCGTGGCAGTGAACTCAGCTCCTGACCCCTGTGGCGACTTGCCTTACCTCTCCTCTCCCAGCTCCTGGTGGCTCGGGCATTCCTTGGCTTGTGGCTGCACCCCTCCAATCTCTGCTCCACTCTGCATCCCCAGTCTGCTCCTTTCTCTTATAAGTACACCTGCCCATTGGATTTAGGACCCACCCTAAGACCCTTAATTAAATTTTCAAAAACGCTTTTCCACAAATAAGATCACGTTTGTAGGTTCCAGGAGTTAGGACATGGATATATTGTGGGGAGGGGGACAGGGGAGACGATTCAACCCATTGCACTCGTCCTTATCGACAAGAACTGACCTGCCCTGGCTTGCGTAGGGATTCACAGGTTGCCTGGGCTGGGGTCCAGGCTTGAGGAAAGTGAGACCCGGAGTGACCCACCCCCAGGCCAGAGTGAGGGTCGTGAGGGAGGAGGAGGTCTGTACAGAGGAGGTGCTCTCCATGAGTGGGAACCTCCGACGTGTGCCTTTCGGGGGGAAGTTGTCTTGTTGATCGCGGCCTCCTCCACGCACAGGCTCACGTTCGGCCAGGCTCACATCTCCGGAGAGGAGAGCGTCTCCCTGTGTTTGAGCTGCTTTTACAAAGTTCGTCAGACGGGGAGGCTTGTGCGCCACAGAAGCATGTTTCTCACGGTTCTGGAGGCTGGAAGGCCACGGTCGGTGTGCCAGCTCGGTAGAGTTTTGGTGAAAGCTTGCTTCCTGGTTACAAACAGCCATCTCCTTGGCGTCTCCTCCGCATCTTTTCTCCACTCATCCATTCATCAGGGCCCTCCCATGGTGCCCTAAATGTCTCCTAAAGGCCCTCAGTACCTTACGCTGCAATGTCAGCCTATGAACTTGCAGGAAGGGGACCCACACATTCAGCCCGTCGCAGAGAGCCCTGCAAATCCTGACTTGGGTTGTGACTCAAGGTGTGGGACCCAGTGTCCAGTCTCACCACCATAATCTGCCGGTGCAGGACCCCTGGCTCAGAGGTGACACGTAGGTTGGAAGCCAAAGCCGAGTCAGAACTGGAACCCAGGCCCCCTGCCTCCCCATCAGGGTCTGTGTGCTCTGCCTGTTGGCACTGACACTGTAGTTGTGTTTCATCGAGGTGGGGTGCCATCCTGCAAGCAGGTCCATGTGCTAGAGCAGCGCCTGCCAGCAGGGTCACAGATGGGGCTGCGTGCTGGAGACCCTGTCGGGGGCAGGAAGAGAAGAAAGCGAGGGGCAGGAGGGTAGCAAGAGGAACTCGGGATGCTGAGCAGTGGTCGTCTGCCAAAATTCCCCAGTTCGGCTCGTCTAGCAAAGGCGGTCTCCAGCCGAGTGCATTCAGCGGATAGCCGACAGGCTGACAGCAGGCATCAAACAGTCTTAAACTGCCCCAAACCTGTAGCGCGTTTGAAGCAGCAGTAGAAAAAGGATGCCTGCGCAGAATAGAGGCCTGAAACTTTTAATAGTTTCTTCCAGGCCCCAGGATGTCCTGATGAGGTATTAGAGGAAGTAATTCAGGAAGAAAAGGACAAATAACGGTCTCCGTCTGGAGGCCGACCGGAGGGCTGGCCATTCCAGCAGAAAGGGCAAGCGTGGCCCCGCGGTGAGCCCGCCGCTGTGGGCTGCCCACCAGCCGGCCACCTTGCAAATGACAGACAAGAAAATGTCTTGTCTGCTTGGGGGCAAATGGAAGCCACACAGCACCCGCCGCCTGTGGGTGAAATCGTTAACTGTTCCTCACTGTCGCCAGGGTACCAATTAGAAATCATTTCCTCCACCTCTGGGGGTCCCTCCCAGGGATCTGCACTCCCAGCTCCCAGCCCAGGAGCCTGCGGCCACTGTAGGACAACAAAGAGAAACGCGTGGGCGGCCAGAACTGAACTCACCCTCCCTCTTTTTTTGTTTCTGTTTTTCCTTTTCCTTTAGGGTTTGGCTTTGTCACTTTTGAGAATGAAGACGTTGTGGAGAAAGTCTGTGAGATTCATTTCCATGAAATCAATAATAAAATGGTAAGTTTGCAGGGGTCGCGCTGAAAGGCGATGCCTCCCTCCCCCCATCTACACACCGGGTCACGCAGACTGCCTCAGCCGGGTCACCGTGCTGCAGGGTGGGCATGTGGGCAAGGGGGCCAGACTCCAGGGGCTCAGCCCTGTGAACAGCAGAGCACAGGGCCATATACCTTTGCAGGCCACACAACGGGCTGTCACAGCTGCTGTGCTGTTGTAGCGTGAAGGCATCCATGAGCGAACGGGACACTGACGATGAAAGCTCATGTCACTCTCATGGGTCACAAAGATTAGTTCTTACCATTTAAAAATGTAAAAACTGCCCTTAACTCAGCCGTACACAAGCTGGCAGGGGGCAGATGTGGTCGGCAGGTTGTAGTTCACCATATCCCTGGCTTAGGGTATGTGTTTGCTGTTTAGCTTGGCGATTAGAGGGGTTGGGGGCGGGGCAGTGCAGGATATCCCAGGTATGTTGGTTACCACCGTTATGTCTCTCTTTGGGCCCTGCTGGATAACTAACATTTTCTTCCTCCGATCAGCTGGTTTGATCGTCATGATCAGCTGCTTCCGTCCCTCCCTCTCGCTCTCTGAAGCTCCTTTTCCTGGGGGGGGGGGGGGGCCTCAAGAAGGAGAGGAAGGTTGAATCATTGGAAGTTTGGGGAGCCAGGTAGGCCTCCCAGATAAATGGCCACCAGAGGGCGCCACACCATGTGCAGAATGTGCACACCGGCTGCTTTCCCTCTCAAACTCCTGTCTTCTGATTGAGTATGTGGATGAGAAAGCCCTTGGTTGGTGGTTGCAGAGCAATGGGAGCTCAGCAGGTCCTTCAGAGCCAAACATTGTGGTTGGCCAGCCCAAGAGAAGGAGGGCAAATTTATGTCTCAATCGCAGCTGTAACTTCAGTATCTTTTTCTTTCCTTTAGTCAGAACATTCGTTACTTCGGAAACGTGCATTCAGATATTCGTTGTCTGTGGTCTGATGTGTTCCCTGACTTTAAACTCAATAATGGAGCTTTTAGTGTGGATAAGATCAAAGCAATCTGCTTAGCATGTGGTGCTACAGGCCTGATTCAATATTTGACTTGCTAATTTTTTCCCAGGGCACTAAAATAATATTGTTGGTATTGTTCCTAGCCATCATAGGCATCTGAAATGAAAATACCGTTTCTCCGCATGCTATAGATTAGAGGTGTCAGCTCAGGCGTTAAGATGGTAAGCGTGTGGGGATAACAGGTGCCCTCCTGGGCTTTCCTGCCCTTCGGGAGCCAGTGCCTTCCAGCCGGTCCCCCTCTCTTTCAGTAGGTTCCTACTTGCAATTCTTACAACGGGAGAGACGAGGGCTTAAAAGGGAACCTGCCTGCGAGGCCCAGACACATGTTTGCCCCAGCCAGGTGTGCGGTGACTGACTCCGCAGGGGACTGCAGGCTCCGTTCCCACCTGCCAGGACTCACCGCTTCATCAGGAAGGCCAGGTCAACTGGCCAGGGGCCACGCCGAGCGCTGCCTCCAACGCACATGTGTGGCCTTTCACCCCTGCTGGCTCCGAGACAAACCTGAGGCCCACGTGGGGAAGGGCTTTGTTCTCTCCACTGTTCCAGTGGGGAAACGAGGCCCCGGGGATACGCCCCAGGGCTGCGCAGGTAGTGAAGGAACATGGATCTTGAGCTTATTGGCTGTCGGATGAACCAGACAGACAGTTGTTTGAGCTTCGGGTGGGAGGGTGAATCCCCAGATGATGCAGGGGGTGATCAGAAGGTAGAGTTTCCGCCCCAGCAAGGTAAGGCCAGGGAGGTTTGTGACCATAGCCCCCAGTCATTTCACAGGTGTCACTTCTTTCCACCAGGTAGAGGCTGACTGTGGCAGGTACAGGTACCTGTTTATAGCGCTAGGGTGTCTGTCCTTTTGAATCTGGGCTGCTACTTGTTATTTAAGATAATAAGCAGAAGTGGAAGTAGACGAGAGGAAGGGGTGGGGTGGAGTGGTTGGGGTCACAGACAGGCTTGAAGGTGTCCCTGCAGGCTCCCAGCCCTGCCCTTTCAAGCTCTAAAGAAGTTAAGCTGCTGGAGAGGGCGTTGGTAGGTCGCCTCCCTGAACTCTAGTCTAAGGGCACTGGGAGAGGAGCTGAGTCCTGAATCGCTGTGGATTCTGTGATACTGGTTCTACTTCTGAGGCCTAAGGAAAAGGAAATGAATTTAAACTGTGCGACGGACAGAATTCAAATGAGAGATGGAAAGACTTGGAGACCTCAGAGACTGCCAAGCAGAAACCCTGGCAGTTAGACTGTCCGGGGGCGTGTTCTGTCAACTGGGCTGTGCTGGGGAGCCGTAGAGACCGTGTCCTGGGGCCCCGGGACCCTCTGTGAATTCAGCGGGAGCAGCCTGCACCATCCCAACGTGCCTGGAGCCTGGTCTCTGCCGGTCACAGAAAGGAAGGGCTCGCTGCTGGTTAGGCACAGGCAGGACCTGCTTCCAGGCCTGCGGTTACCCCAGAGCTCCGTGCCCTGCCCCTCGGGGTCCTGTATGAATAATTATCGAAGAAATAAGGCTTAGAGGAGGGCCGCGTGGCCGTGAGGCCCATCAGCATTTCCAGAGCCATTTCCCATCTAATCTGGTTGGCGAGTCTCCTGGGCATTTTAAAAAACGAGGGCCCTGCTCCGCCATCCTGGAGAGCCAGCAGCAGGCATGAGCTGTCAGGAAGCTGGGAGCGCAGAGCTCTGCATCCCGCCCCACAGAGGCCCTGGCTGAAGGAGGTCACTACCAGGGTGGTGGCAGGGGATGGCCAAGGGACCCCACACGACACCCTCCCACACAGATTCCGTGAACAGCTGACATTTTTGAGTGCTGAGCACTTGCTTTCTGCACCTCTTCTCATTGGCTTATCACACCCGCTCTGGTGTAGGTGCTAATTACCATCCCCATTTTACTGATGAGCAAGATGAGGCAGAAAGAGAAGTTCAGCAGCTTGCCCAGGGCCACAGGGCCAGTCATTGCCAGCAACAGATTTCAAGCCCCAGGAGCGAAGCCCAGAGCTCACATCTGTACCGAATAGGCTGTCCCCCTCCAGGTTGACGGGACGTTCAAGGTCACCTCGCTGGTCTAACCTCCCAAGGTCACTGGCTGCCCAGTCGGCTACGTTGCTGCCCGTGTGGGTCCATGTTTTCCTAAGAAAAGGCAAAGGAGATGGGCTCACTCGGCCCAATTCCCCTTCTGGGGAGAAGGGCTAAGTGGGGGATGAGCAATCCTGTCAGACGGGTCTCCCGACAGGTGAGTGGGGGGCCTGGGGGCAGCTGGCCACCGCCCCAGCTCAGGGCCAACCCTAAGACCTGAGGCTCCGCCCCTTCCTCTGTCTTGGCTCAGGTCAGAGTGAAGCACAGACATGGCCCCTTCTCAGTACACACGCACACGCACACACACAGCCACGTGGTGACCCTCGGAGAGGAACACCTCGGGCCACGCTGCAAGCCCAGGCGCGGGAGCAGCTAATAAGGCTCCCGCCGCGGCCCTGATTGGAGCCGCCTCCGAGCAGCAGGGACACGAGCTTGATTACTGCCAGTGCAGCTCCCAGCCCTCCTGGCGAGCAGCAGGCCAGCCAGCGCGAGGCAGCCGCAGGGAGGGAGGCGGGGGCCACAGAGACCTCTCCAGGCTTCCTCAGAGGCCTGGCTCAGGCCCCACCTCAAATGGAGTCCGGGAGGCAACATCAGCCTCACCGGAGGGTGAGAACTTGGGGTCAGTTGGAAAGGTGCCCGGGCACCTGGGGTGCCTTTTCCCACACCTGCTTCAGCTGAAGGATTGATATTTACCGGGCACGGTGATGGAGCTTTATATACACGCGTCTCCTTTCGTGCTGAGGTCAGGGTCGTTGTCCTGTCTTTTAGATGGGACTCGACCTCAGAGCGGCGGAGGGACTTCCACAGCCCACAGTTCTCAGTGGCAGAGCTGGGATTGGGACCTGTGTCTTTCTGGCTCCAACCCTGTGCTCCCACTGCACCCTGCTGCCGATGTAGGCAAACCTCGGAACTGAAAAATGGGGATTGGTTTGACTGGTGGAGGCAAGGTTTTGCTTTTGCACGGTTTACTGTAGGGTGCTTTTAAACGGTCCTGCTCCTTGATCTTTAAGGCAGCGGTTCTCAACCTGTGGGTCGCGACCCCTTTGGCGGTCGAAGGACCCTTTCACAGGGGTCGCCTAAGACCATCCTGCATCGCAGATATTCACATTACGATTCATAACAGTAGCAACATGACAGTTATGAAGTAGCAACGAAAATAATTGTATGGTTGGGTCACAACATGAGGAACTGTATTGAAAGGGCCAGGAGGTTGAGAACCACTACTTTAAGGTGATCTGATTTATGAAAATTGCTAAGCAGTTTGCAAGCTAATTAGAAACACAGTCTCACACTCCCTCCTGGCCAAACTACTGGATTAAAATCTGTGTTTTGACGTATACTCAGTGATCTGTGCGCACATTAAAGGCTCAGAAGCACGGGATGCGGACCACGGCTAGCGAGAGGTCACATAGGAGTTCAGGTCACAATGGTCACCCAGTGTCAGGAAGGGATCTGGGATGAGGGAACTGAGACCCCGAGAGCAGGGAGCCAGGTGGCCTGCACCACCCACAGTCCCCTGTGGTCAGAGACCAGGTCTCCCCAGGAGGACTCACCTTCGCCCTCTGCTGTGGGTCTTGCAGCATCGATTGTAAATCGATTGGGCGCACCACTGGGGTGAGTGAGGGCTGGATCCTCCCAGTGACGTGCGAATATCCTCGTCTCCTGGTTGGGACCTGCTGAGTCGCTTGCGTAGAGGCTACCGGGACTTTGGAACACGCCTGGATCCCAGCTCCACCGATGGTTGTCCTGTGAGCACCTGTTTTCCTCTGTGCAGCAGGAGGACGACGGCCCCGCCCTTTGCAGGTTATAGAAAGCTCTGGAGGTCCTAGCCCTGGGGCCCTGGCTTCTCTGTTTGTAAGGTGTAGAACCCAGTAGCCTTGAAGGAATTGCACCTCCAGAACACACGCCCTGGTAACTGCAAGTTTCATCCATTTGGCCTAAAGCTAGGGGCCAGTAAACTGTTTGTAAAGGGCTAGATCAAGCATGTCAAACTCGTGGCCCACAGGCCGCATGCCTCGTTTATTTGGCCCGTGTTAGCCTTTGAGTTTGACATGCTTGGGCTAGATAGTGAATATTTTAGCTTTAGAGGGCCCCATGTCTGTCACAACTACTCAACTGTGCCATCACAGTGCAGGACAGTATGTACTTGGTTTGTGTGGCTACATTAAGGTAAAACCTTATTTACCAAAAAAGCAGCCGCTGGATTGGGGCCGACCGGCTCTAGTTTCCGACTCCTGCCAACTAACGTGGCTAAGGCAGGTGCGTCTGCTTATCTCCGGGGCCACCCAGGGTCACTGCTGAGTCAGCTTTTTACTAGTCAGAGGCAGAGTGTGGGTGGGGTCCCAGACGGATGCCGGGGTTTGGGGTAGAGGCCTGCGGGAAGTACTGGTGCCTTCTGTGTTGGGGGCGGGGCAGGGTGGGAGTGGAGGAATGCTCGGAGTAGGGTGCTGTCCATCCGAGAGGCCTGCTCAGCAGAGGGTGCCACCCCCTCACTGCCCAGTGCCCAGTGCAGCTGCTCCCTGCTCCAGCGTGTGACCTTGGGCAGGTCATGTAGCTTCTGGGCCCACCTCTGAGACAGTGTAATGGCCCTGCCTCAGAGAGGGCTGGGCTGAGGACTCGGGAAGGGCTCTTAAAGGACACAGCACGCTCTATCGAGGTGATGGGTCTTTTACTATTATTGTCGTCACCACTGTCATGATTCTTAGAATAATTTTATTGAACAAATATGTGCTCACAAGCTAAGGCTTTCCTGGCAGGATTACAGGTCAATAAAATGCAGGTGTGCAGACCAGAGCAGGACTGGGACCCAAGTCTCTGGGGCAGGGCAGGGTGTGAGGTGGGCACGCTCTGCGCTGGGGCGGGGAGGGCACATCCCACAGAGCAGAGCGGGGGAGCGGGCACCCAGGGGAGGTCCCAGGGAAGCTGACGCAGGCCCTGCAGCTGAATCATCCCACTCCTCCCAGCAAAGCCTGCGGTCTCAGGCCTGCCGCCTTCGGCCCAGGGCACCCTGGGGGGTTAACCCTGGAGCAGGCTCTTAGGGGTGGGAGGGGCCAGGAGGAGAGACAGCAGGGGAGTCCTGGGTTGGCCTCTGGGACCTGCCGCTGCAGAGCTGGGCCAGGCACTCCGCAGAGCCCCAGGCAGGGTGGGCATGGGGCGCTGCCACCTGGCAGGGTGCCCGGGTGACTGGGCACAGTCCCCTCCCTCAGGCTGCTCCTCCTCAGCTGGAAGCCTGGGAGCTGGGTCAGGAACCAGCCCAAAAGTGGAGGAGGGGGGAGTGATGTGGGTGGAATTAACTAGGCTTCTGTGTTCCCCACCCTATTTGTAGCATCATTCTCACTCGTAAGCTAATTTTAGCCATCCATTCTGCTTCTGTTACCATTTATAAAATGAGAATGTCAAATGCAATATTAAACAAGCAGGATGAAGGCAAAAAAAGGAAATGCCAGAGAGGCACTTAATAAATGAATCTCGCTTTCCGTGGAGAGGGAGGTCCTGTGTCTCCCTCCTCCCCCCCTCCCCCCCATCACACACTGGCACACGCGTTGTTTGTGTGCCGCTCTGTTAATTGGGGCAGAGGGATTTCTGTGTTGGGGGAGGTGACGGGGGGCAGGGGGGAGGGCAGGCCGAGTGGTTGGGGGTAAATGTTTGTTGCTGTTTAGACAGAAGTAATGTGGCTGGAGGGAGGTGGCCTCCCAGGCCCCTGATTTCTGACTCATGTGCCCTTCATCCGTCCTCTGGTGAGGTCCCCATGGGGTGTGGGGGGATGAGAGCGGAGCATCTCTCAGTGTCTAGGTGCCCCTTGCCTCTGGGCTTTGCTGCGTGTGCAGCCTCCTGCATCCCCTACACACCACCCATGGGAGGGGCACAGGGGCCCCCAGAAGAGGCAGCTCCCCCTGCCTGGAGCTTGTTCTTCCTTTGCCTTTGCTGGGCTGCTCTTTGCCTGACTTCCCAGGAGGTGCGGGCTAGTGCGGGAGCCACGCCTCTTTTCTTCACTTTCAAATAGAGAAATTAAGCTGGGCCCCTTCCGCACAGGGCCCCTGGCTGAGCCCACCCACCCGGGGGACGCGCCCAGCCTGGTGGCTGTCTGGGCACCTGCTGGAGGCAGAGGTTTCCTTTCACTTTGAAATGCCCTTGCAGGTTCCCAGAGAGGAAAAGAGCAGCTGTTGCTGCCACCATCAGCTCTTTCCCCAAATAATGCAGCCTCTGCAGCTCCCCCTGCGCACCTTGCTGATGAAAGCAGGAAGCTGGGGCCCTACCTGGCGGCAGGCGGGGGAGGTTAAGGAGAAAGTCAGCCCACAGTCTGCTGGGCTGGGGGTGCGGCCACTTACTCTCCTCGCTGCTCCCCAGTCTTTGGGGTTTAAGTCAGCACAGATATGCACTGGCTTTATCCCCTTCGTTATGTGTATGTGCTACCCATCATACATGTACACGCACACACAAGAGGATGGCGTGACCGTGCCTGGCGTGTGTAAGTGCTCAGGACACGCTGTGCTTCGTCCCGGGAACAATCCTGTTGGCCAGGGAGAAGTGACTCCGTAGAGTGGGAACCCCTGGAGTGGGCGGTAGAACCAAGAAGAGGTGACCTGATGCTCTGAAGGTCGCTCAGAGACCCAGCGGGTCCGTCTCGGGGGTGAGCGCCAGGTGGAGGAGAGCAGGATCCTGCCCTCTGGCCTCTGGGGCCGGCTGCTTACATGCTTGTCGTCCTGCACCGTGGCACGCATCAGCCTTGCTCTTCAGCTCCGTCCAGCAGCTACCAGAGCTTCCTGGGTGTGCAGCGAGCAGCTGTGCGGGGTCCACAGGCACAGCCTCACTGGTTTGATGCTCTGCTGGTGCCGCCTTGGAACTTGTAGCTGTTGTTGAACAACCCCCACCCCAGCCTTCATTTTGCAGCAGCCGGTGTTCTCTGGCACAGCCAGGCTTTGAGGACAGTAGAGACCGGCTCCTCCCCCAGGAGCGCGGCTCCTATTGGGCCTCCCTGCTCTGCTCTTGAGAGCAGGTCCCCCTGAATCTGGGTTATGAACCTACATGAGCCCCATGGGGTCCTGCCCTCCTTGGAGTCTCCAGGCTTGTGACTGGCAGAGAGGGCAAGAGAGAGCAGTGGGCAGGAGGAAAGGCTGCGGCCACGAGGTGGCACAGGCCGAGCGGGGAGCGCTGTGTGGTTCCTGGGGGGCAGCTGACTCTCCTGCCTTACTGGGGAGTCTGGGTAGCTGCTGGGCTCCAGGCAGGACCCCTGAATCTTC
Source organism: Myotis davidii (assembly GCF_000327345.1). Lineage (NCBI taxonomy): Eukaryota > Metazoa > Chordata > Mammalia > Chiroptera > Vespertilionidae > Myotis > Myotis davidii. Next base: position 1,140,407 of record NW_006286790.1, read on the forward strand.
ACAGGAGGGTGTCATCTCCCCTTCCTGGGAAGGCGCTCGGGGCCTCAGGACAGAGGAGATGGTCAGCTGGGGGCTTCAGAGGAGAGCGCTGCCTGGATCCCCAGAGCCTGGCTGGGGAGCAGCCCCTGAACTCAGGGCAAGACCAGGTCTTCTAAGGAGCTGCACAGGAGGACAGTGTCCACCGTGGAAGCCACAGTCATCCCCGAGCACTCGCCCGCCCCTGCTCCCTCCCTTCCTGCCAGCCAGCCAGTTGCCCTCAGAGCAGCCAGCGGTGGGTTTTACCCTTTGAAAGGGGCCCCCCCTCTCCCTGGAGGAGTAAGTCGTTTCTAACATGACCTGTCTCGGGTGGAAGTGAGGCTGCAAACACTGGCCCCTTCAGGCCACACAGAGTTTCCTTGTGCTGGGCTGAAAGTCAAGGCCACAGCCCAGGGCTTGGGTTTCGCCAGACCAGGCGGGGGGCCTGGTTTCCCTCTGGCCCTGGGGGCGCGCTGACAGGGGCTGTTTGTGTAGAAACCAGGAAAAAACAAAGGCCTTTTCACTTCCCAGACCCCGCTTTCTCAGACCGCCAGCCTCTTCTTCCAGAGGGTGCCAGGCCAGGAGCTGCCTCAGTGAGGGCTCCGGGCCAGCTGAGGGGGGGGGGGGGGGGGGGAAGCAGACACAGAAGCGCTGGCAGAAACATTGATTTGTTGTTCCGTTTATTGATCCATTTGTTGGTTGTTTCTTCTATGTGCCCTGACTGGGGATTGAACCCACAACCTTGATATATTAGGACAGCACTCTAACCAACCAAGCTACTAGAAGGCCCAGCGCCTTCTCCCAAAGCCAGTGCCAAACGATGCCCCTTAGGGCATGGCAGAGACCCACTCCTTGGGCACGGGCCTTGGCATCAGGCAGATCTGGGCTCAGACCCAGCCCTGCCACACAGGGACTGTCTGCAGTGCTAGGCGCAGCCTGACATCCTGGGCCTCGGCTGCGTGTTCTGTAAGGCGGAGGGACGGTGATAACGGACATCAGGGGTAAGTGTCGGAGGTTGATAACTGCACTGTGGTTACATCAGAAAATGTCTTCGTGTTTGGGAAAGGCATGCCCTCGTGTGTGCAAGACACTCTCCAATGGTTCAGGGGGAAATCATGTAGTCACAGAGAGTGTGCAAATGAGGAAGCAGAGTGACACCCCGTTGACAACAGGCGATCTGGGTAAAGGGTGTGCAGGTGTGCCCTGTGCTGTCCTTACACCTTTCCTGTAAGTGAAATTGCCTCTAAATAGAGAGTTAGATTAGAAGCGGCCCTTGCTGAGTGGCTTTGGACCCTGATGGGGAGAGGCCCCCACCCCCTGAGAGCAGCCAGCACGGAGGGGTGGAGCTCACACATGTACAAGCTCACGTCAGCCTGTGAGTCCTCTTAAAGGCCATTCTTCCGAACCCGTAGCCATGGGGCACGGGAAGCCACCCCTCTCCTCCGCGCCCAGTGTTGAGGCAGAGCAGCATGCTTGGGGACTGGCATTCTAAAGCCAGTCCCATCTACCTTTGGGGAGCCGCCTTCGGCCCCTGGGGTGGGACGGCTTCTTGGCTTTGTCAGCCGTGAAACCGGAAAATGGGAGACCTCGTCTTCCCGGTGTGAGCAGCTGGCTACAGTGTCCTCTGGCTTCTTACAAGCACAGCTCCAAGTGGCACCTCCGGCTCAGCCTCTGGCCCGCCAACCTGACTGGTTTTCTGCAGCTGCCTTTGAGGCAATAGCGACGCAGCCACCGGGAGGCGCTGTGGAGGTGGGGGCTGAGGTGTTGGTTGAGGAGACTCAAGGACCAAGACTCAGAGATGTTCCTTCCTCAGACTCTACCTGCCTTGGCTGCCCTCGACAAGCACCCTGGTGTGTGCGGGGGGGGAGGGGGGGCCATGGTACACATGGGGGCTCAGGGGTGGTGCTGAGACTGCGGAGCTAGAGATCTGGTCACCCATCGCGCTTCTGTTGACCTGGGGGCCGGACAAGCCTCCCTGGGCTGCCCTGGGAGGGGAGCTCATGCCCTGCTTGTGCCCCCTGGTGAAGGCAGCCTCAGTGCCCATGCCCCCGGAACCCAGCCAGCTGGACACCAAGGGTGAGAGGAATAGTCCCCCATCCGTCTGCTCACTGCTCTTCACTGAGCTCATGTGGTGGTTAGTCTCCACGGACGGCCCTTGAGCTGTGCCCCCCAGATTCACGTCCTGTGTGCCCCCCACACCCAGTGGAGGCTGGTCCCCAGCAGAACAGGATGGAAGTAGCAGTGAGACTCCCAGGGCTGGGCTGGAAGAAGCCTGGCAGCATCGGCCTGTCCTTGGCCTGCTTGTGCTTGGGACACAGCGGCCATCACTGTGAGAAGACCGAGGGCCACGGAGAAGCCAGGAGTAGGTGCCCCGCCCCCACCGTGGACAGTCCCTGCCGACCCAGCGTCCCCTGCCTGCCTCCTAAGTGAGGAAGCCGTGGTGGGCCTTGCTCCGAGTCCAGGCTCTCTCTGGTTTCAGCCCCAGCCGCCATCTGACCACAAACACATGACAGACAGCAAGCCAGAGCCCCGCTGAGCCCACTCAACTCACAGAGCCACGAGAAGGAATGACGAATCGTTGCTCGAAGCCACTGAGTTTGGGGTGTTTGTTGCGCAGCTGACTGGGACACAGCGTGTGGCCAGATGACCTGAGGATGTGACTTGGGCTTCGGAGACCGGCTGGGCTTTCCCCGTTTTGGTTCTAACTATAACTCGGGTTGCCCAAGGCCCGGTGGGAAGGTGGCAGGGTTGGGGGAGGGTTCGGTGTGACCCAAATGTGGTCTAACTCAAGAGGCTCCAGAGGCTGCCGAGCCCAGGAGTTACAAGGTCTGGTTGACGAGTGAGGACTTGCCTTAATGCTAGGAGAACGTAACCGATCTGTGCTTTTCAGAAGAATGAGAGCTGTCGGAGGTGGGGGCTGCCTTATCTATCTTTGCGTCCCCCCCAGCCCAGCATTTGTGGTGCATGGAGTTGCTCAGCCCCGTTGAATTAAATAGATGGTCTCCTTGACCATAACGAGCATGTGAGTGAATCCACGCTGTGTGTGGAACTTCACTGAGGCACCAGGGAAGATGGAACTGACCCTGATCCCGCCATAAGGACTGTCTGATGGGGGAGACGAGGTTTCCTCCCGTGATGGGTGAAGGACATAGTTCCATCCTCAGCAAGCCCCGACCCACTAGGACTTGCGATACAGAGGATAGTTCTGCCTCTTTCTCTTTTTGTATGTGTTCTTCATCCAACATCATCAGAGGATCAGGGCTGGGTGGGCAGGCCTCCTGGTCCTGAGACACCTTCCCAGAAGCCTTTGGTGTAGGCCAGGCAGGCTCCCTGGTGCGACTGCCACCTCTCCATCACTCAAGTGCCCGGGAGGTGCTGGGGTCCCTGAGAGAGTATGCGTGCCACATCCCCTGGCCTCAGGGAGTGCCCGCAGTTGGCACAACAGTGGTTGACAGAACCCACGCAGTTGGTGCTGCCCAAAACAACACCAGCAAGACGGCAGAATTAAACAGAGCTGCCAGCCCTTCTCAGAGAGATGAAGAGTAGGTGGGTTTGTTTAAAATATTCCCATTACAGTCAGTTAACCTTTATATTCCCTAAATGAAAATTGTATAAACCTGAAATTTTCGTTGATCAGGTTGCTTAGGAACAGGCAGCGGGTTTTCATAAGACAATGCAGTAGATTGTCACCGATAGGGCTATTAGGAAGTGAGCTGGTTAGCGGTATTATTCCGGATCCTGGTGTTATCGTCGGGTAATTATCTGTCTGCCTCCGCAGCGCACACCCTGCTCGGGCAGGCTCTTGCAAATGCGGTTTCTCAGCCTGCTTCTGAGTCCTGGCGGCGGGACCTGGAGTCCAGGAGCAAGTTGTCACACTAGGTTTAGGGGAGAAATCTGATGCACCCAATTCTGATTTCTTTCTTTATTTTATTTTATTTTATTTTATTTTATTTATTTTATTTATTTCAGAGAGAGGAAGGGAGAGGGAGAGAAGGATAGAAACATCAATGATGAGAGAGAATCATTGATCGGCTGCCTCCTGTGCACCCCCCACTAGGGATCGAGCCCCCCACCCAGGCATGTGCCCTGACCTGGAATGGAACCATGACTTCCTGGTTCATAGGTCCCTACTCAATCACTGAGCCACACTAGCCGGGCTCCTTCTTTTTTTTAACTTTTATTAGCACTTATTTCATGCTGAATGTACTCTCGGGCCATAAGTGTTTGATTCCTCCATTCCTCTGGGATATCTTTTTCTTCTGTGCAACCTCCTCTTCTGTTTTAGGAACAATCTGCTCTTTTCCAATAAGGATCATCTATCTCACTGTTGCAGGGAGAGCTCATGTTTGGGTTAATCCGCCCATGAGCTCTATAAGTTCTGCACTGCATCTTGGGAGCTCTGTTCACCTGGATGTGCTCAGTGACCAGAGAGTCTACGTCTAAAGCCTTAAGCTCGGCGTTGCTTTCTGCATTCTTAAGTGCGTGCAGCAAAAATTCATCACTCTTGCTGTGCCAGTGACCCTGCGCCCAGCCCCACTCTTTGGCCTGGGCACACCTACCAACCCCACCATTGTAACGACGCATGGCACACACTGCTTCTGTAAAGTGACATCCTTCAGATGCTTGGTGGTTTTTCGGATATGCATACCCTTGATGGCATGGGCAGTTTCAGGGTCTCTGCCTTACCCTGCGGCATCCCATCTCCATCAGCAATGGGACTGATCACTGGCTAACAGGGCCTGTTAAGTTTGTGAACTAAGAGCAAGTAATGCTGAGCAAGGGCCTAAGGAACCCTAGTAAAATATTGTAGGAACTTCAGCAGCCAACAGTTTTACTTATTTCCTGGGGTTTGCATTATATGTTCTTTATATGGCTAGACATAGAGATAGGTAGATATAGATATATGTTGTTAAATAAGTAACTTCTGGATGTGTGAGCAAAATAGGATTATGAAATGTTGGAGGCAGAAGGAAACAGGCATGATTATCAACCCCTTGAAGTTGTGGTGCCAAATGAGAAACCTGTAATCCAGACGGGCAGAATCAGCGTTTAATTTTATTTCTTCCCTCGGGAGTGTGCCGGCGATGGTTTTATATGATGGTGGCATCGCTGGCGTAGAAATTTTAAAAATCCAGCCCTCAGGCCTGCCCCTGCCAGGATATGGTTTACAACCCGGGACACAAGTCTTCCGACACTCAGTTTTCTCATCTGTGCAATGGAACTGAGACCAACCGGCCTCTCTGTTTAATGAGAGGTGGAGTCAGATGGCCCTGGTGTGAAGAGTCACTGACTGAAAGAAACCCAAGAGAGATTTGTAAACATGTAATGGTCCATCCAATCATGCAGGATTGTAACTGTTCTCAGACACCACAAATAGCCCTGAGTGCCTCCTTACTTCTCCCGCCTTCCGCACAATCTGAGCTCCCAACCCACGCATGTGTATTCTAAGTTTACGTCCTCGCCGCCCTTCCAAACCCAATTTCATCCTTGTAGGTTTTTCTGAAGCAGGATTTGCGCAAATGGTGTGTTTTCTTAAATATTTATTTTGCAGGCCATTTACTCTGCACGGCTATTTTTACAGTGAGTAAGGAGCAGGGCTAAAAATAACCCAGCTCGTAACCAGATCAGCTCTGCATTTGACATTTACGTGGAATTCATTTGCATCTCATTTGTTCACCTTTCTGTTTAACAGGTAGAATGTAAGAAAGCTCAGCCGAAAGAAGTCATGTTCCCACCTGGGACAAGAGGTCGGGCCCGGGGACTGCCTTACACCATGGACGCGTTCATGCTTGGCATGGGGATGCTGGGTGAGTCTGGGTGGGACCTGGGGACCCTGCAGGGTCACCATGGGCTGGGGGCTTTGGAAGCCTGCACCCACCTACCAGCTGGGCAAGCTGTTTACCTGTCTGAGCCTCAGTTTCCTTGTCTGTAGATGAGAATGATAATCCCCCTTGCAAGGCAATTGTGACTATTAAATGAGCAGAGATAGAGATGGAGGGATGGAGGGAGGGAGAGATAGGTGAATGGAGGAAGGGAAGGATGGAGGGAGGGAGGGAGGGAAGGAGTGAAGGTGACAGAGGAAGGAAGGTCACGTGGCAGAGTGATCATCTTGTCCCATGCCTGGCTTATAGGAGGCACTAGATATTTTCTTTCTTTCCACCCCTTCCTTCAAAGGGAGGAAAAGTCACTCCCTCCCTCTGCCCCAGCCCTCTCTCCTAACTGGGAGTTTTTAAAGACCTCAGGGCTCCTGGCTGGTTGAACTTGTGTGGGCTGAGGCTACCTCTTCTTAAACTTGAGAGAGGAGGGGAAGTGGTGAGGGTGGGCGATAATCCTGCCTATTTAAACCATTAACATTTTTCTCTTGGGATACAAAATTTGCATTTTAATGGATGTTTTAAATAGCCTGTTTTATTCTTTATTTGGAAAAAAAAATGATCAAAGACAAATGTGTTTGTCCTGGCAAAAATGATCTCCCCTGGCTTTTAGAGAAATTGAGTTGCATATTATGCCCCTTCCTTAAAGGTATCTCTGTCCGTCCTGCGTAGATAATTGAAAATCTTGCTGCTTAAATGGCATGAAAGATGGAGAAAGCCGTGGAGTAGCATAATGGTGTGGGTCGCAGCAATAATTAGAAATTTCAAGGCAAGAGAACGGTATTTTAGTGCAAGTTATTGTGTGTCGGGAAAATATTAATTAAATGGGATAAATGGTAGTTATGCTAAAATCCCATTTAGGCGCATGATCTGCCTAGTTTTAATGGGTTTTCATTCGGTTTGGCCAAGAGCCCCTCCTCTACATTGTTTGATAAGCTCTTTATGTATTTTCAAATTTGCTGCTGTTCAAATCATTCCTGGCTTAGTTTTACATTTGTAAAAGTTTCCTGGGTCTTGTAAATTCATGAAAATAATTTTTCTGAGGAGATGACAAGGGCAGGTAAAGTTATTTTGAGGAATTTAAAATGGAGAGAGATGCCATGAGGATATGGAAAACAGCTGGGATGTTTATTCTTCTCAAATTAGTATTTTTAGGCTTAACGGCTTCAAAGAAAAATCCTATTGTAAGTCTTTAAAAAATGGGGAAATGATTCCAAAACAGATCTGGCAGAAGAAACACTAAGAATAAATGAGAAAATGTGTTAAAAGGAGACGTGAGAAAAGACTAGTTTGATGGAGTATAGGAACATAGCACAAAACTGCAGTAATTAAAATAGTGTGGTATAGAGGAATGCATTTGTTAATGGGAAAAGTTAAAGAACCAGAACTAAATATATTTCTACATAAGAGTGTAATTATTATAAGATTTTTATAAGAAATCAGTGAGAATTATTTCGTGCTTGACTGCAAGGCACTTGTCTGGCTCTTTAAATAATAATTTTTATTTGGCCTTTACCCTGTGTTGTGTACCCCAAGACACTCTGAATGGCTTAAGACTTTTAAACACATAATGAGTTGAGCTCATTTCCACCTGCTGGCTTTTGGAGTATGTATAAAGGCCTTAGGGCATAAAATGGGAGACATTTTTCAGGGTCCTGCCCCACCTTTCTGAGTCTAACTCTGTGCCCTTTACCTGTGTGAAGAAGCAGAGGTGCGGAGCGAAGCCAGTTGCCACTCGTGTCAGTTGCCAAAAGAGTAAAGGGCTCCGGGTCCACATCTCCACAGACACCCAAGCTTAATCCCTAAACAGAGGGCACCCATAATGGGAGCCACGGCAGGAGGGCCTTGTTGAATGCCTGCTGTGCACCGGGCCCTGGGCTAGCGCTGGGAGACAGATGTGGTCCCTGCCCTCATGGAGTTGTGGTCTAATGAGAGAGACAATATTTAACAGCCAGTCACCCAGAAACCTAATCCTATATAATTAAAGCCTAATATGCTAAGTGTCCTACTGTTTGACCAGTCGCTATGACATGCACTGACCACCAGGGGGCAGAGACTCCGACCGGTAGGTTAGCTTGCTGCTGGGGTCCAGCCGTTCGGTACTGGGCAAGATGGGCTGGACATACCCTGGAGCCCTCTCATGGTCCCTCCCCAGCCCTGATTGTACACCTGTGGTGTCCCTCGACTTCAGCCCAATCCCCACAGGCCAGGCCAAGGGACCCCACCAGTGCACTAATCCGTGCACTGAGCCTCTAGTCTGTTGTAATAGAGAAAGTGACAGGGTGCTTTCAGAGCAGGTAAAGAGAATAGAACCAGTCTGAGGAATCAGGGGACACCTCCCTGTGGATGGAGGTGGCTTTTTAGGTGGAACGAGAAGAATGAGTAAACCAAGGGCCATCCAAACCGAAGCACCAGCCTTGGAACGCAGTGTTCCCTGACGTGGGGGTTGGGGGGAGTGGGCGAGTGGCTCTGGGATTGGGTCCCCAGCCAGGAACCAGCTCAGCCTGCGGTCCAGCAGAAGGGGTGGATCAGCCAGGACCCAGGGGACAGACTGACAGTGTCACAGTCTGGTTGGCCTGTTGCCTCCCTGGTCAGGCCGGAGTCTCCCTCGAGGCTTCTCCAATGCCCCCGCCAGAAGTGCCCTCCATTCTGCCCATTGGCACAGCTTGGCATCCTGGGCTCTGGGCAAGGAGGGTGCCTTCTGTGCTGTGACTGAAGCACTTGCTCCTTCCCTCTGAAGCGGTGGCTTCTGGAGGGTCTAACCCTTCCGTGGGTCCCATCAGTCACCAAGGCCCCTCCCCGGCGTGCATGGCAGTCCTGGAATCATCACCATCGCCACCAACAGCAATGTGGCTAAAGATCCCAGCTCACGCAGAGCATTTTTAAAAACGTGTTGATGAATGGAATGAGATGAGGTTTCAATGACTTAACCATTTTTGTTGAAAGCGCAGATAAGGAAGGCACTGATAGGGCCTTTTAGAAGTGAGATTACAAACCATTAAAGTTTTTAAATCCATCCACTCAACAAATATTTACTGAGGGCCTGCTAAGTGCCAAGCCCGTTCTGGGTGCTGAGACAGCAGCAGAGAATGAAGCCTGATCCCTGCGAGCTGACGTCTGGTGAGAGCAGACACACTGGTCGCAAGTGACCAGGACACTGCGGGACAATCCTTTAAATATCCCTAAGACGTCTCCATCGGTGGGGAGGCCTCATCACAGGAAGGCTGATGAGCGCATAGTTCCAGTTATTCTTTCTCAATCTCTCTTGATGTGGCTGCAGACGTCCTTGGGGGGAACCTACAGCTGTTTGGGTTTTAGCTTTCACAGCCTTTGACAGAATCATAGAATAATCGGCCCTGTGGGAATTCCTTACAAAGAACGCAGGAGAGAAGAGAAAGGGTCAGGTCTCCCTGCCTCTGAGCAGACAAAACGCAAATCAACTGAGGCCCTTAGCAAAGGTCTCCGTGCGGCACTCAGACTGCGTTCCACTTGCAGCAGCAAAGAGGTGCCCACGGTTACCCAGCTCCAAGCACTAGACTCTCTTTGGTTTTTCTCAGTGAAAGTGGGCTGAATAAAAGCAAAAACCATGTAATGAGTGTTGATCTATTTGATTCCTCTTGGCCTTCTCCGCCACATCAACCTACCGCCTCGCCCTCTCCTGGCCTAGCCAGGCACACGCTCTAACAGGTTCAGTGCCAGTGCCGGGAAAAGTCCTCGTTGCTGGAGCCTTGAAAAGCCTCGCCCTGCCGGCCCGAGTGGAGAGCCAGTTGCCCAGATGAAGGAAGCCAGAGGCATACTGACCCAGCGTTCCCCGACGGGAAGCCCCTCTGAAATGGAGAAGGCCCAGGAGCTGTAACCAGCTGGGCTCCACTCACAGGCCACGTGGAGATGGGCTGGAGCTTAGGCCGCATGACTAGACTCCTTGCAATTCCTCCCGGGATTTGTCTTTCCCAAAAATAACGGTGAGGTTATTCCCAAGGAGGTCTCCGCTTGTCCAGCTGTTTCCTGGTAAACAGAGGCGACTCGGCATCCAGCCCTCATCTTCCTCTAGAGCCACACCTTCCACTGGAACCTCCCGTGCCATGGGCAGGTGCCGGACCGGGGCCGCCCAGGTCGGCAGCCACCAGCTACACTAGCCGCTGAGCATCGACGATGCGGCTCTCTTGTCGAAGAACTGAAGTTTTTGTTTTATATCATTTAAATTAAATTAAATTTAAATTGGACGGCACGGGTCTGGGGGAGCCCCGTGATTCTGGATGATTCTGGGGCTGGGCACCTTGCAGACCTTTTGCCTGTGATTGGTTCTTGACACTTGGAGTTGTATTTGTGTGCAGATCTCATGGCCGGTGCGGTACCCCGGGCAGTGCCCTGCACCCCCACAGCAGGGCCACACAGTCACAGTCCCCTTGTCTCTCTCAAGTCGAAGGCCCAGTGGGAGCAACTCTCCGTGCCTCTGAGGAGCTGAGTAACGGAGCCCGGGAGAGGCCCAGTCATGTGCCCGGCTGGCACACAGACATCTGAGGGTGGAGCCGGGACCTAGAACCCCACTCCGGAGAACTCTGCCGCACCCCCCAGAGGGGCCACTAAACTGAGCTGGCTGGCAAACTCAGATTCTGCTGTAGATTTCGGAGTTTCTTTTTCCCGAGTGGAAAGCCTTTCTGTGAGAAAGGTGGCCATCCAGGCAGAAGGCTTGGTTTTTCTTCAGTGACAAGAGATAATTACTGTGGGATTGATCAGGCGTCCAGAGTGCCGGAGCAAATACATTGCGCAGCAGCCGGTGCGGGAGGGCCCGGCTGCTAATGGAAGTGGTGGCTGGGTCACCTCCCCGCCATGTGGCCTGGTGGAGCCGCCGCACGGGCCGGCCGTAATGTGCTATTGATATGCAGCCAGCCCGTTTCCCCATGGGCTGGGGCCGGGAGCCGCTGGAGCAGAGCTGGGCTGCACAGCAGTAAATGAAGAGGAAAATTGAAGAAATGTTGTATTATAAATTTATGATTTCACTGCCTGACCCACAGGATGTTCGGCGATGGGGGGTGGTGATCAGACCCCCCACTCTGGCAGCTGCCAAAGTTTCACCTTGTTATTCAAGAGACAATATCAACATCTCCGGGAAGGTGGGGGTAAGGCCCCAAACCGTGTGAACTTGACCATGCCTTTCTTCCTTCTTGTTGAAGACTTTCAAGTACGCCAGGAAGAAAGCGGATACAATGGAATCCTTCCGGTGGCCCGCCCGAGTCAGGGCGGTCCACCCCCGACACCCACACCCACCCGAGGCGTCCTGGAGGTGACATATGGGCTTGCAGTTTTGCTGTCAGATTAGCACTAAAATATGTAAGACCCCCCAGCGCAGGAGTTAGGAGAAAAGGAGTCATTTTTCATGCGGAAAGGCCCCAGGCAGCAGTGACTTGGCTGCGTGCATGTAATCCGTTTATCAATATTGTTGAAATAATGGTATAAGAAATCTAGTGCTGAAAGGTCTGATTTGATCGCAGGTGATTAATTCAGAGGAGAACTGAGCTGGCCAGCCATGAAATACGTTCCCAGGAAGCAGCCTGCGTGCGTGGGTCCCCTCGAGGCAGCCACGTCTTGGTCTCTGTCCCTCGTCTCTGCCCCTCTGTTCCTCTTCTTTCCGAGTCTCGCGTGGGTCCTGCTCCCCAGCAGTCGGGCCAGCCTGTCTGGTCTGGGCAGCCTCCGAGCAGGAGGAAGGCCTTTGCTGCTCCCATGAAGGGAGGCAGGCCTCTCTCCAAGACTCACAGAGAAGGGGCACCAGGTGACGGACAGCCAGCAAACAGCCACAGACAACCATCTCAGAGGTCAAAGCCAAAGTCAGGCTGATGGAGGTGGCAGGGTAGGTGGTAGGGTGAGAACCCCACGTGGAAGGAGACCACGTGAGCCTGGCTAGGTGGGCACCGTGGGCCTCCTGTGGCCGGTGGAAGCTCAGTCCAGGAGGCTGCACCAGCCTTCTCTGTAGCTGAACCAAGAGGCAGGGACCTAGAGGGAAGTGTCCTGAGTGACATCTCACTGGCGGTCTCATCACAGGAAGGATGAGACCACCAACCCAGATTTTCATCTGCACCCCATGCCCAGCATGCACCCCTCAGATCACCCATCACCCCCCCCCCACCCCCCAGCTTGCCTGCTGGTCAGATGTCTGGAAATAGACGGTTGCTACAAAATGCCTGTTGAAACATGTGGCACGGGCTTCCGGGACTGGGCTAAGCTTTGTGGTGCACATCTGAGCACAACCAGCCCCTCCCCGTTCTCTCGGGAATGTTCTGGTACCTTGTGGAGTGTGTGCGCTTGGATGTGGGCCTGGGGACCCACCTCCTCTGGACCCACAGGGCTCGTCAGGCCCAGTGTCAGCCCTGAGTTTCCCCACTAAACTGTGAGCCCTAGGAACACAGGCTGTGTCTGGGCTGGCGCTGCTGGCCGCTGCCCGCTGCCTGGGAGGAGGCATTGCGAGGACTTCAATCTCCCAGTGTCAATAGCTTTAAGGTAAAGTACATTCAGGCTAAGCTCTCCAAATGTCAGAGCCAGGCATGGGCCAGAGTTTGGTGCTAATGCCTGGCATTTACTCTCCAGGTCAAGAAAGCCGTGGGCTCTGGGGCTCTCCCGGCCCAAACGCGGGTTAATTACCAGCAGGCTGACGCAGCGCCCCCAGCCTGGGGAGAGAAGTGACCTGCCCAGGGCACAGACCCTCAGGGGAGACAGGCCATCCTGGGGAGGAGAGCCCCTCGGGCTGTCCCCTCGCCCGCCCTGCGGTCCCCCGGCCGAGGCGGCTGTGCTAACAGGACTGCTTTCTCTGTGTTCAAGGCTATCCCAACTTCGTGGCGACCTACGGCCGCGGCTACCCCGGGTTCGCTCCCAGCTACGGCTACCAGTTCCCAGGTGAGTGTCTGTCTCCGGGGCTTTAGAAACCTGGATTGTGGGCTGCACTTGGGGGGAGGGGACCCCTAGAGAGATTACAACTCATCCATCCATCCATCCAAATCCACTTCACCTGGGGGCAGGGCAGGGCAGCTCAGGCTATGGCTGACTGGAGTGTCCACTGGCCTGAGAGTGGCAGCCTTTTAGGGGGAAGGGAGACTGAGGCAGGCGCCCTCCCTCTGCTCGTCCTCCTTTGTCTGCCGCCTCTTGGGGGAGTCTCTCCCTGGGGACTGAGCTCTCAGCCAGCGCTTTCTTTCTCCCTCTTTCTCGCCCTGCCTGCTATCCGTGTCTCCCCCCTGCCCACTCCAGCTGTGTCCTGAGCCTTCCTGTCCTTCTGGTGAATGTTGGCTGTGCTATTGGGGTTGGGGTTTGCTGTTGTCTTGGGAGAGTGTTTATGTTCCCCCTCCCCTCTGTGTGGGTGTCAGAGACTCAAGGCCCAGCCCTCAGAGATGTGTCCAGGCTGCTGCAGCCCCCTGGTAGCTGGGAGGCCCGGGGCCCCACCCCAGGTGGCAGCAGGGTAGGCATGATCCTGTAGGGGTCGGGGAGGGGTGCTAAAGGGAGACTTTCTGACACTTGGCTTTTCCCTTGAGGGCGGTGCTTGGGGTGTCTGTGTACCAAGCACAGCTGGGGTGTCTGGAGAACCCCAGGAGTGGAGGTTTGTCCTCTTGGGTTCTGTGCTGGGGGAGGAGGCTCCGTGGGGAGCTGGGCTTCATGCGGAGTTTCCCTTCTGGGTGGTCACCCAGCCTAGGTCAGAGGCTGGGAACCTCCACCTGAGATGCAGGAGGAACACGACCTCGCCCGAGAGGACTGTTCTGAAGCCCCGAGGTGGGGTGTGTGCAGGGCTCGGCCAGCATTTGATTCAGGGTGTGTGGGGGGACAGATCAGGAGGCATTGGGGGCACTTAGAGCCATGCCTATGGGAGACAGAGCCCTCAGCTGTGCATGGCCATGGGCAGGTCGCTCCGTCGGGTCCTCACTTCTGTCTCCTGTGGAAGAGGGTTTGTGCAGAATGGTCAGTGAGGTCTGTGCACCTTTTTGATCATAGGTTGAGGAGGTGCCGGAGCAGAAGTTCCAGATGGAGGAGTGGGGGGGGTCCCCCATGAGTGTGTCCCCTTCCCTGGGGCTGGGCAATTCCCCCGTCAGGGTGAGGCTTCTCTAGCAGACAGCCGCCTCGGTGGCTGCGGGCTCCCAGCAGGATGACGGGCACCACGCCCAGAGCAGCCGGGGCTGGGCCGGGTGCTGGTCTGGAGTCCACTGGGTCTGAGCCTCCATTAGACTTCCTCCGTTACAGCTGGGCGCCGGGCCCAGTGAGGTAGAGCCCTGCTCTGGGCCAGGGCCAGGCTCTCGCTCTCTCTCTCTCTCTCTCTCTCGTGCCGGGCCCAGTGAGGTAGAGCCCTGCTTCGGGCCAGGGCCAGGCTCTCTCTCTCTCTCTCTCTCTCTCTCTCTCTCTCTCTCTCTCTCTCTCTCTCTCTCTCTCTCTCTCTTATCTCTCTCTCTCTCTCCCCTCTCTCTTATACACACACACATA
>NW_006286790.1:1154905-1156454 GCF_000327345.1 Myotis davidii
CTCGTTACACACACACACACACACACACACACACACACACACACACACGTGTGCACGGTCCTCCTCGGAGAGCCCTGAGTGCCACCATCCCCATCCCCCATTCCTTTCCATCCTGCTCAGCCCCACAGCGGGTGGCAGTCTCAGGCAGCCTTCCCTCCCCTGGCTCCCTTCCTAGAGGAAAGGAGAGACCAGGCTCGCATCCCTGGCTCCCTCAGAGCACCCTATGCACCTGGCGCAGCCACCTCCCTCCCGATCAGGCTGCCATTGCCCCCTTGGCACAGCACTCGTCCCAGGGGGACAGAGTTGGGGGATGCTAACATGGGGTAATTTGGGGGTGACAACATGGGCCCCATGCTAAGACCCCTATCTCTCTGAGAGCCAACCCAGGAAATGTCAGGTAGAACTTGGGGACCTGCACCCTGGGTCTGCCCTAAACAGATGGAGATGCAAAAGTGACCAACTGAGGCTGGGAATGAGATGGGGCTCCCATGCTGGCCCATCCGATAAGCGAAGGCTTTGGGAACAGAGCAGGGGCTGGTAACGGGCAAGGAACGGGCTTGCAGTGACCATGCCCAGGGCCCATTTGTTGATCATGGTCAGCAGGTCCCACAGCTTAACAATCACACAGGTTTGAAAGGGACAGACATCACAGCATCCAGACAGGCTGGCTGACCCATGGCCCTTGGCTGTTCTGTCCTTTCTCAGCCGTCAAACTGTTCAGATTCCATCCCACTTACACCCGCGAAGCCTCTTGTTTGTCCTCACCAGTGGCCCTCAGGTGCCCCCAGAGTGCAGCCGCCTGGTCTCAGAGGATCGGGGTGTGGCATGGCCTTGGGCCCCGAAGCGGTGGCCCAGCAGCTGCACCCCGCCCTTCACAGCCCTCCGCCAGGAGCCCAGCTGGTTCGGGTCCGGCCCCTGCGGCCCCGAGGAGGCTCTGTGCAGCGGTGGCTGTCTGTTCCCAACACCTCCCCAAGCAGCCTGGGGTTCCCCACACACCTGGGGATTCCCTGGGGCTTCCCAGCGAGACCTCGTGAGCGGTGTCTCCCTGAGAACCAGACTGGACCCTCTAGAGCAGTGGTTCTCAACCTTCCTAATGCTGCGACCCTTGAATACAGTTCCTCATGTTGTGGTTACCCCCAATTTCATTGTTACAAATGGAACATAATTAAAGCATAGTGATTAATCACAAAAACAATATGTAATTATATATGTGTTTTCCGATGGTCTTAGGCGACCCCTGTGAAAGGGTCGTTCAACCCCCAAAGGAGTCGTGACCCACAGGTTGAGAACCGCTGCTCTAGAGCCTGGGCTGCAGGACAGGGCCCCGGTGAGGGGAGCTTTGCAATGTCCTGACATCTGTCTCTTGCCTTGTGTCAGTAAGGAATGTTCTAGTAGATCTGGCCGAGAGGGCTCCCTGCCCTCTCCCTGCCCCGTCAGGCTGACTGTGGGTCCTGTGAGCCAGAGACACCAGCACAGCTGTCCCGCCACCAAAGTGTCCTGATGTTCCTTCCTCGCGGTCTCTCTTTTCCACATGCTCACTGTGCCCACC
>NW_006286790.1:1156576-1161528 GCF_000327345.1 Myotis davidii
CTCTCCTGTGATGTGCGTGGATCCTGCACCCTCCGGCCCCTCTGATTCCATCCTAGGGGGACAATTCGAGGTAGCTACTGGACAGAAGCGGAAGACACCCAGGTCTGGAGAGCCACTAAGGTTCTTACCTTGTGTGCTTCCACTCAAAACCACGTATTCCTTCCCCCTCCGGGTTTGGCTCAATTGATAGAGGTCCCAGGTTCGATTCTGGTCAAGGGCACCCAGGTTGTGGGCTCGATCCCCATTGTGGGGCATGCAGGAGGCAGCCAATCAATGACTCCCTCTCGTCATTGATGTTTCTGTGTCTCCTCTCCCTTCCTCTCTGAAATCAATAAAAAATATATTAAAAAAACAAACAAACATGTATCCCTTTGAGGAACCTACAGTCTAACCTTTCCTGGGGTCCTCCTTTTCACCCGAATCGGCTCTCTCTGTGAATCCCCATCTCATCCGTGGGTGCCC
This sequence comes from Myotis davidii, assembly GCF_000327345.1. Taxonomy (NCBI): domain Eukaryota; kingdom Metazoa; phylum Chordata; class Mammalia; order Chiroptera; family Vespertilionidae; genus Myotis; species Myotis davidii. The sequence goes on from NW_006286790.1 coordinate 1,157,039, forward strand.
AGCAGCCCTCTCAGTGGAGCCCCACTTCGCCTGTGCCAACCTTCTTGGGGCTCATGAACATAGTGTAATGCTCTGATAAAGAGGGCTCGATGCCTTTGGGGAATTATTAGAGTAGGGAGTAGTTCTTTTCTAGGAAGATGGGGTGATGGCGGCCGGCCACTGCGCAACCGGCTCCTTGCTCCCAGGCCCAGGTGTCCCCCATACGCCCCGCCCCAGCCCCTCGGATCAATATGTAGGCTCGAATTATGATCCCGGTCAGTGGCTCCCTGCTCTCTCTCTTTTCCCCCTCTGGACTCTTAGTTTAATCTGTTAACTTCTGTTCTTATTTCACTTTGCAGACTATTTGCCGATTTCACAAGACATAATTTTTATCAACTAGCTCTTAAGAGAGGCATAACAAATTGGGGTTTGCTACCAATGCTAGAGAGAGGACCCAGTCCCGCCGGGGCCAGCCCAGCTGCTGTCAGTGCCCACTGAGCTCTCCTAGCTGCCTGTCTGAATGAATGCTCTTTTGCTCGTTTAATTCATGGAAAAGACTCGTGTCCTCATTGCTTCACACAGTTTTTTAAACGTATTTTATTCTCCGGTCCCTGCCCATTTTGCTTCCTGTATGCACTGTGAACGTCCTCCCCACCTCCCCCACCTGCTGCCTTCCCTAGAATGTAACCGGCCAGAGGGAACTTCTCACAAACTGTAGGCTCATTGGGCATTTCATGGGGTGAGCTTGGAAGTGCTGGTGGGCCACGGGGATGGGTGATGGGTGCCTTGGGGCACCTCTGTCCTGTGTGGACACAAAAAGTGACCACACACACACACACACACACACACACACACACACAGTTCCCTGAATACCAATGTGAGAAACTTAATCTGGAAGAAAAACTGTATTAGCAGGATCTGGTTGTCTGTCTTTGGGCCAGTCCTTCAGCGGCTGCTGCCATGATAATTAGCAACCAGTCTTCCAGGAGGGACAGTGGAGCCCCCGGGGGCTGCCACATCACAGGCACTGTGGGCACCGATCCACACCAGGCCTCCTTCCCCGCACCCCACCCTCACCCCCCGCCCTGCTGGCCCACCGGGGAAGGAGTGGACAGGACTCCGGGGGTGTGTCCTGATCAGCGGCACCCCTGATGGTCACCCCAGAAGGGCTATCTTTTCCCATGATCCTGGCCCCTCTGCTCCCCATTTGAAACCCCCCACGCTCTTGGATTAATCAAGTACAGCTCAGGTGGACCCTCAAGAGTCGCCCCTTGGTTCACGCTCACAGTTTGTGAGAATGGCCTGTGCGCTTCCATTGGGTGCGTTCGATGTGAGCAAATCCGTGTTTGAATGTCAGTGTCCCTGAGACCCGCCCGTGCGGCTCTGCTCACCTCATTAAAGATGCTTGATGGAATAATTGGTCAGTTTCTTTTCTTTTCCCGCTGGCTTTTTCATGAGTGCCAATTTTTTTTTTAATCTCCATGGCTTTTCCCCCTTTATTTTGTTCCGCTATGGATTGCTTTGCTTTGGTGAACTTGCCCTAATATGCTTGCCTCCCCAACATTTTAGCCATTGTGAATTTTCTTCATGCCTGCAAACGGCTCATCTGTGCTTCTCCCTAATGACGGGTCCCCTCCCACCTCCCACCTCCACCCATAAACAACTGAGGTAGAAAAATAAATTGTTTACCACGGACATGCTGTGTGCTGCTGTCTCTTAGCCTGACAGTGTCCTGCTCTCGCTCCGGGGAAGGTGACTGCACTGAGTGACTGGGACCAGTGACAGCCCAGTGCCGTTTCTGAAAGCACGGCCTCCCCCCGGCTGCCGCCTGTCCCCAGCCCCCCTGCTTCCTCGTGTCCCTGCACTTGCTCAAGGTGGTCCTGTCCTTGAGCAGAGACCGCATCTGCATGCCAGCTGCACGGTGCGCCCCACGCCTCTTCCTCTGCCACCACTCCTGCCCTCGAGCGGGAGCGCCAGTGGGACATCCAAGCCCCTCACATCTGCGCACCAGGTGTGTGTGAGCTCATGCACGTGCGTGTGCACACCGGCCGACATGCGGCCTGCACGGCGCTTGCTTTCCCAGCTCCCCTGCACGGCGCAGGTGGCAGGAGGCACCTGTGGTCCTGGGCATGGAGCTAGAAGACCTTGTTTTCGGGCCCCACTTAGGCACATTGTAACCACGTCACCTTGAGCAGGTGACTTAGCTAAGCCCTGGGGACAGTAGCGCCCAGTTAGTTAGGTGGTTACACTTAGATAGGATGATGTGTGCAGGTGAACATATCTTGTAAATGAGTAAATGCTCTACAGTGGAAAGGTTAGAAACGGGCCCTGATGTTGCTGCCATGTCACTGTCCGGCTTGGTTTTCCTTCCTCGTCACCCGTGGAGGTGCCTGCTGGTGGGTCTGCTTCTCAATGAAGAGAATAAACAGGATGTCAGGGTGAAGCCAGGGAGCTGCTGGGACTGCTGGCCCACCTCACGCCCACCCCTTCTCCCCCCTCCTTCCCTCTGCATTTACCGATCATCAGACACGGGCACATGCCAAGTATCTGGACATGAATAAGGCTCATTCCTTCAAGACACAGTCCAGCCGAGGGAGGGAGCCAGGGCCAGATCCACTGAGCACCACGGGACGGGTGCCCAGCTCAAGAGGGAACCTGTCTGCTGTGAGGGGACGGATGGCTGCTGTCCAGCTGGGGGCAGTCAGGGGTGCCCCTAGAGAAGGTGGACTGGGTCTTGCAGAGTTCAGTGGATTCGCTAAGTGAAAAGGGGAAGTGGGTGTATCCCAGGCAGAGAAATGACACCCTTGGACACTGAATCCGTTTTAAGGAAGAAAATTCAAAAGTAAGTAAGAAAACACAAAATGACAATGGCCTGAACAAAGTAGGAATTGTTTCTCTCTCCCGTGTGAGAGAAGCCTGGTGCAGCTTCATGGAGTCAGGTCTTGGCTTCTCCTGTCTTCTTGTTCTCTTCTTCTGCGTAAGGCTCCAGCTCATCAGAAGGCTGCTTGGCTCCAGTCATTACATATTCACCCCAGAAGAGCACATCGCTCCCCTTTAATTATACTGTTTAGAAGTCACGTGTGACACTGTGCTTAGATCCCGGAGTCAGACCTCAGTCACATGGCCAATTCTAGCTACAAGGGAACCTCGGAAAAGTCTGTATTCCAGGTAGCTGTGTACCCAGCGAGAAACGGGGCTCGGTCCTGTGGAAGAGTGGGATGGGCCGTAGGGGACACTTAACAACCTCCACCTCAAACCCGAGAGGACGCACTGCTGGTCCCCTCGGAGTGTCCTCGTGGGGAGCCCCCGTTGCTCCTGGCTGGGATCCAGGGTGGAGCCCCCCGGTGAGTGACGGCTGGTTGCTCACGAGCAGGCAAGCTCATCTAGAAATGTCGACACAGGGTGGCTGGCTTCCAGGTACGTTGCCCTGACCACGCGCCCACGCACGGGGCCCCCACAGCTGTGGGTCCCAGCACTTCAAACCACGTGCTCCCTTGTAACGGAAGCTCCTCCTGACACAGCAGCCTGCACATCTGTTTCACCGCAGCCCTCATCGGCACTCCCTTCCTCTCCAGGGATTACCCCTCCACAGATGGGGCGGAAACCAGGTTTTAAACCACAAGCTAGCTCCTCCCGAGGCCAGCCCGCACCTCTGCCACCTGGCCCTGTGCACGTGGGGCTAATCCTCTCGTTTGAATATTAAAGGCAAGCTTAGTCCCAAAAGCCCACCCAATACTTGAATAGATGGGAAAGCAAAAATCGGCAGCGCCCCCCAAATCCTGCGGGGGTGGGGCATGCCGCTGCCTCTCCCTCCACGTGGACGGTCAGGGCTGATGCTATTCCCAGATGGGAGCAGAGCGCAGGCCCTAACAGGCACTTACTGAATGTTTGCGGAAATGAATTGGCGCAATCGGAATGGACGGGAATTGCGGGTCTCACTTTCGATTAGCTTTCTGTGCCTCTGGAAGCTCCTCTGCATGAAGAGAGGGAAGCATGCCTCACCCAGCTCTCCGTGCGTGGTGCTAAAGCCCGAATACTCTTCTCAGGCGGGGAGTCAGGGACCGAGTTCTTGCCTCTAGCTTGCTAGGAGAGTAAGGCCACCTCTGGGCCTCAGTTTCCCCCTCTGTCAAATGGGGCTATTGATCCTTGTCCTGTCCTCTTCCTTGCAGGTTACTGAGACTAGGGATGAGCTAGGGAGGAGTCACAGGCTCTTCTTGGAAAGCTTTCAGGAACAGGCGACATCTGAATGGGGTTTTGAAGCACAAATAGAAGTTCGCCAGGCAGATGATGAGGGAAAGGATAGTGTCATATCCATGCCTGAGCAGAGGGCCCAGCCGGCTTGGTCAGGGGCAGCAGTGAGGTAGGCTGTGGACACGACTTCACCTGCCTTCTCTGTGGGCTGCATGGTGCTCACCAGATCCCAGCTCCCCCGGCACTGCCCTCCTCACTTCCTTCACACCTTCCAGGTGCCCGTACCACCAGCTCACAAAGTCTCCAGTAAGCCTACCAGC
>NW_006286790.1:1161552-1171683 GCF_000327345.1 Myotis davidii
CTTTCTTCCAACCCTTCAGTTTTAATTTCCATCAGCAAAAGCAAGTGAAAGGTCACAGCTTACAAAAACAACAAAGCATAAAGTGCTCAGTGTGGCATTAGAGACGGGCAGCAGTGCCAGGCCTGAGCGCTGGGCAGCTTAAGCCCGACAAACAGCTATGGACAGACCAGAAGGCGGAGGTGTGTCCCCACTCCCTCCTCATCCCCAGGCTGAGAAGATGGGGAGGAGTCCCTGCCCAGGGACCCTTTCCCTGTGTCCAGGGGAACTTGGATCCCCTTCCCCCAGGGACCCTATCCAACAGGGTCACTGCCTCTGCTCCATGTTCCTTCAGTGGTGGTGGTGCTTGGGGTGGAGGGTTGAGAGCGCAGGAAAGGGTCGTTAGGACCTGCCCCCAGCTGGGTTCTGATGTGTTCTCTTGTGGTCTGACTGGTGTGCAGAATGAGCACAGGGGAGGAGTCACAGGCTCTGCTTGGAAAGCTTTCAGGAACGGGCGACATCTGAATGGGGTTCTGAAGCACAAATAGAAGTTCGCCAGGCAGATGATGAGGGAAAGGTATTCCATGTCAAGGGACCAGCAGACTTAAAGGCATGAATGCATTACATATCTCTCCCCTCCCCCCCACCCCTTGTATTCCTGCCTCTGCTGATTCTCTGGGCAGATACTGTCATGGGTGGGATGACTAGACAACAGATTGTAGCATTAGGAAGCTGATGCCACTCCTTTCCAGACCCAGGGGCAAACACTCTGTGGACCAGGAGTGCTGACCCCACCCTGCAGTAGGAAGCTGGGGCCTTTGTGAAGGCCACTGCGCCCACCCAGTGGGCTCGGGGTCTCTCGCCTTTGAGGTGGAGAGCCTCGCCCAGAGGCACTGACCACAGAGAAGGGAGAGCACAGCCTGCTCTCCCCCCGTGGGCGCTGCTGCCCTCTCCGAGCCTGAGGCCAGCCCTGAGTGGTACCCGCTTAAGGCCCCTCCAGACTTCCTTCATCTGACCTCTGGTACTGGCCTTGCATGTGCCAGTATTCCGGTAAGGTCGGGAGTAGGGAGAGCACCTTCTTGCCCCGCCCCCTTGCATCTGTTCTTCCACGTCCACCCCTCCACCCCTTACTCATTGAGCACCTCGATGTTAAGCACCTGCTCTGCCGCAGGCCCTGCCCTAGCTGCTGGAAACATAGGGTGAACCAGGCACCTGTCCGGCAGAGGAGCAAACAGGGCCCCAAATGGATGGAAGGACCCACAGGGCTCCTCGGGCCAGGCCCTTGCTAGGATCCCGGCGGCACACGTCAGGACAAGAGGGCCGCGGAGCTCACCAGTCCAGCTGCCAAGCACAGGCACCAGGGCTCCAGGATCCATGTCCGAACCTGTGCTCACCACACCTCAGGGCCGTGGCTGCCCCAGCCAGGCCCTCCCTGAGTCCCTGGGAGCCTCTTGCCTCCTGCCATCACATTACCCCACCAGACTTAGAGCTTGCACTGCAGATAAAACATACCCTTATCACTCACAAGCGAATTGTAAATGTTATCTATTAAAGCACTTTGGATGTGAAATGTCATGTAAATTAATAGGATTTTAGAATAGGAAGGCACCAAAGGGAGTTCTCAGCTCCGCTACTGTTATTACCTTGAGCAATAATAATAAAAATAGAAATAAAAGTTATCATTCCACTTACTAAGCCATTACCGAGTGCCAGACAACCGTGCTGAGCACCCAGCGCCGTCCTCTCACCGAATCTCACGGCAGCCCGGCGAGGAGACGTCACGAACCAGGTTTACAGAGGAGCCACACAAGGCCGCTGCCCGGCTGCAGTCGTGGCAGATGGGACGCTGCAGGTGCCACGTGGGGGCAGGGGCCGGGCCTCGCCCACTCTGGGCCTCAGGACTCAGGGGCAGCAGGCCCCCCGTTTGGCTCCCTAGCACCTCCGAGTCGGAAGGGATCTGGGCAAGCGCACACCTTCCATGCCGGGCCCTCACCCATGGTCTGCACCTGCCTCTGCTGGGAATTTCCCTTTGTTTTCAAAGGATGCTCCCTGGCTTCCTCTTCTGTGCTTCTAAGACCCCTTTCATCCAAACAGAGGCCCCCTGACAACAAAAGGTCACAAAACCTCGCGAAGCTTGTGTAACAGTGTACCTTCCCTTCATCCCCATCTAAATGCCTAAAGAAATGTATGTTATGTAAAAAGTCAGCCAGACAGCAGTTGCATTGAGAAATATTTGGGGCCACTTCTGTGCCATCCCTCTGCTGTAGGTGCCAGCACCCTTGGGCGCTTGGCCCCAGAACCTCTCAGCTCCCTGAAGCAACAGAGAGGATCCAGGACCCTTCTCATGGCCTCTCCGCCTCCCTCTCCAGAGCGACATTAGCCAGGCTCCGGCCGAGGGCCAGGCCCTGGCAGCCCTCACTCCCCTGCACCCCTGGCCCCAGCAGCGACTCCCAGCTCCCTCCTCTGGCCGGGCCTCCGTGGGAACGGCACTGTCGGTATCCTCGGTGAATGTCAGGCTTGCTTCTAAAACTGTGGAAATCAGATTTCTGTTTTGAATGCCAGGAACTCGAGGTTTTTGTGGTGTGTTTTTCCCCCAAATAGACATATGTCTGCTTCCCTCCATGCTAAATTATACAGTTTGATCATCTCAGTGTGTAGCTTTGGTTATCAATTGCCCCTCTTCATGTCCTCTGTTCTGTTCCGAACCCCTGGGCTCTCTCACTCCAAAAATGTATCATATAACTTTTCCTTTCTCACCCCACCGCAGCCCATCCCAGTGAGCCGCGCCCGCCAAGGCAGCAAGCCCACCCTCCTTGCAGGAAAAAGGAGTCGGTTACTCAGGGCCCAGAGAGGTGACACCCAAGTCACCTGGCGAGGCTGGCGCTGAAGCCAGGCTTTGAGCCTTCTGTTACCCCACTGGAGGGACACAGCAGCTCCAGGGGACCAAATCGGGTCTGACTGCTCTTAAGCAATGCCAGCCGCCCCGAGGCGTGGGGCCTGCCCATGCCTGGAATCCCACCATTCGTGCTTCATTCCTTTGTATCCAGGCATTTGCTTCTTTAATGCAAGGTTCCCGAATAGGAGGCACATACTACATTCCTAATACCTAAGTTCCCAGTAGGCACCCTAGAGCACTGAGGCCCCGAGAGTTTTTTCAGCAAAATAGTTTTCCCCTTTCTGCCTGATTTATTGCGAAGAAATGGGAAGATCAGACGACCAGGGTCGTGCCAGCCGCTTGGCCCAGCTGTTCTTAGAGCTGAACAGAAGCATGCACGTTCTCATTTGAGCTCTGGCAAGTGAGCCCCACTAAAATGACATCATGATGGTGGGACAGGATAACTGATGACACACCACTGCCATCAGTAAGGAATTCAAGGCCCCTGTATGTTCGACCATCTGACCGCGTGGCCCAGCATGCAGGAGGTGGAACAGCGCTGTACGGGGGAGAATCCTGTCTTGAAGGCAGGGCAGATGGCTGGAAAGAGGGTGACAGTGAGGCTGCAGGTGGATGGCAGGGAGCCGGGGGCGGGGCCGGGAGGACGCTGTGTGGTGGGGCCGTGGCCCTGTGCTGCTGAGAGAGCTGTGGGCTCGCTCAGGGTGAGGGGCAGACTGGGTGGCCCTCCACTCCCAGTCCTTCCTTGCACCTGTCACTCACTCCGTTCAGCCCCTTTTGATGGAGATTACATTCCAGCCCTTAGCAATGTGATGCCGTCTCCAGCAGCCTTTATCTGAGATTAAGGATAATGGATTTCCCTGGATATGTTTTTTCCCCTCCTCTTTCTCCTGGACTTTTCATCCAAAATGCGCTCAACTCCAGAAAATGGACCTTTGGTTTAGTCTCTTTATTGACTAAACTCCCCTCCCCCAGTCCTGCCTCCCCGCCCCCCACCCTTTCCCCACCTCCACCACCACCTTGTCACACTTCCAAGGAAACCTGCTTCCTGAGAGAATCCCTGGGCCTTGCTGCTCCCAGCGCCTTCCTCCTCCTCCCCTTCCTCCTCCCTCTCCCCTTCCTCCCCCTCCTCCTTCAGTCCGTGCTCTCTGCCTGCAGGGACCTGGCGAGCTGAGACTTGGGACAGGGAGAAATAACCTGACTTCCTCCTTATTTTCCTTCAGCACATTCGCCAGCACCCACATCTTCAGAAACCTAGATCCTGCCCGGAAGAAATGGGGAGAGGCCTTGGTGGGGAGCCCCTTCCTTGGTGCCCCGCAGGGGGAGGGAGCAGCCTCCGGGCGGGCGCCTGTGGTCCTCACAGGAGCTGGGAGACCCAGTCCAGCCGCAGGGTCCACCGTGTGTGTACATTGACTTCACCTGGATCTTTCTTTTTCCCCCTTCAACAGCCCTATTACCATATTTAAATGCAAGTATGTTTCTTTTCATTGGCATTTGCAGTAGCTTAGCCTGACCTTCTTAGAGTAGCTCGTTCCGTTTGAACTTCTTTCCCCCCAGTAGTTCCGTGTAGCTAGGACGGTAGTCTTAGAGTTTAGTGGGCTTCTAGTTTTCTGTTTGGGGATGGTTCCTCTCTCCTTCCTGTTCTCCCTGCTCCCTGCCCGTGGTGCATGTCTTCCCCTCAGTCCTGGGCAGATGCCTTATTGGGAGGCTCTGTGGCCAGCGCCCAGCAGCTCTGTGGGGTTGTGCGCTCCATGCTGCTGCCTCTGGCACATCATTTAAAACCCGTCCCTGGGAATGCGTCTTGGAATCGGGCCTCCAGTGTCTGCCTGGATGGAGAGGCTGTTTGTGTCACGTGTGTGGGAGTATGTCTGTGTGTGTCCCAGTGCCCGGCTGTGTGCACATCGAGTGGCCAAGGGAAGCCCAGGGCAGGAGGCTGGCCCACCGCTTCCCTTACCCGGATGTTCTGCCGCCACACTGGGTCACCTTGTCCTCTTAGTCCCGTTGCTGGGATAGCCTTGCTTCCTGGTGCAGTATTCGATAGCATAAGCCTCGTTCAAGAAGGTTCTAGAACACACTTGATCAAAACCCCAGGAGGCCCTGCAGTGCCGGCTAGATAAGAGCCAGATCTAAATCCCCACCACTCTGCCTGAGAGAGAGAGAGAGAGAGAGAGAGAGAGAGAGCGCTACAGATCAGTTCGGCTCAGTGGATAGAGCAAGGGTCCCGGGTTCGATTCTGGTCAAGGGCATATACCTTGGTTGTGGACAGCTCGCTCCGCATCTTTCCCGAGGCCCCACGCTCCCGCCCACCGCAGGCTTCATGCACACGAGGTCAGCAGGACCCCAGGATACCCCCCCCCCACCTTAGGCCCGGGGCAGCCATGCGGCTGAGGTGACCAAGTCTGGCATTAAGATGGCCCAGCAAACCTGCAGAGCCTTCGGAAAACAGCTGGAGTCAAGCCGTCTCCTGGCCAAGGTGCCTCTTCGTGTGCCTGTTCGTCCCCAGGGCCTCCTGCCTGTGGCTCAGGGCGGACGCTCCCTGCAGGCAGCCCAGCCATGCCTGGTCCTGCTCTGGCCAATCCTGGGAATGGCCAGGGGTCAGTGCCAAGCTTGCCCCAGGAGCTCGCCCCAGGGAGCTCACCCCAGCTCTCCAGAGAAGGGGCCTCCTCATCCTCCGGGATGCCTTTTAGAACCAGTTTCCGGGGTGACAGGTGTGTGAGCATCTGACACACCTGCAGCTGCTGTGCCTTCCAGAAGCCTGAGAAGTCACTGATCTGTGTCCCCCTAGAAGCTGGCCCGTCCTTTGTGTGGAGGGCGGGGGAGGGTGGCCTGGGAGACAGGGCTGCCCACAGCCCCTGCAAGAAACCCCCCACCCCCCCTGACTCCAGCGCCTCTCTCTCCGCCAGGCTTCCCAGCAGCGGCTTACGGACCAGTGGCAGCAGCGGCGGTGGCGGCGGCAAGAGGATCAGGTAGGAAGGTGTATGGGACAGGCGGCTCCCAGCATGCCCCAGTGTGCAGGGGAAGGTAAAGGCCCTGTCGGATCTGTGTGGCTGCAGCTGTCCCCTACTCTCACCACAGCCCGGAGGGCGGGACAGGGAGGCTCGGGCCAGGCCCTGCCACCCAGGGCACCTCCCAGCCAGGGTCGGTCACGGGACTGCAAACCAAAGGTAGATGATTATCCTGTCACTGCAAAAAGGAGAAACGAGTTGCTCTTCGGCTTTGGACAGCCCTTCGCCTGACAGCCGGCTCCCGGGCACCTGTGGTCATTCCCTCGGCTTTTGCTGGTTCGCAAGGCTCCTTTCCTTGGGTCTCTGACCCAGCCCGCGGTCTAGGTTGTCACGGGGGAGCTCGACCTTGGAGCAGCGAGTCTACTCGGTCCTGCTGCCCCTGGCAGGTGGGCCTGCTGATCTGGCTAAAGGCCAAACTGGGGGCAGCCCTGACCTCAGCGAACGAGCTGCAATCCCTGAAGTCCCTGCTGCCTCCCAGACACTCTTAGCAGAGACAAGAGAGCTCCTGGACTCCGGCTGCCAAGGGAAGCGGGGTTTTCTCGCCCAGGAGGTTGCCCCGGCCCTTTGGTCTCCAAAGCCAGCCTTTTAGGAGGTCTGGAACCCCTCAAGGGAAGTGGGAGCATTTTCCCAGGGGCACCATGGGCACGTCCAGGCCCCAGGAAGGCCTTGGGTCCTCTCCCCAGATGCCCCAGACGCCCACTGCCTCCCAGCAAGGCTCCTGGCCTCCCCCACCTCCCTCTTGGGCACCTAGAGTCCCTGCTCCTCCTAAACCGTGGTTTGCAGCTCCCCCCACACCCTGTGGACCGGGCTCCAGAGCATCCAGGGGGGTGATTAGTTTGATGTTACAGGGCTCCCAGGCGGGCGGGGAGGGAGGTGCTGGTGAGGGTACCGGGAAATGGGGAATTAAAAGCCCAGAGGGCAAATGCCAAAAACCCAAACCTCTGTGACAAGACACTGGCACAGTGAGGCCCATTAGAAACCTCAGTCAAAATCCGTTCCATGCAAACTGGCACTGCCTCGAGCTACAAAGGATGCGCTCCTGTGAATCGCCCGCTGGGCATTTATGTGGAGGGGCCAGGGTGTTCTCGGGGCCACAGAGGGCAGTTCGCCAGAGATCCGGCCGCCCTCGCGGCTCCAAAGGCCCCCCCTGGCCCTCTGACCAGCGTCCCTGTGCGCCCCCTGCCCTGGGACGGGGGACACAGCTGCCTCGAGTCCCCCTGTTCTGTTTGGATTTTTAACTTCAGTGCTTTAGGAGCGAACCTCTGCCCTACCGGTGCCTGGTGGGGGGACGAGCAAAAGGAAACGAGACTTTTGAGTGTTGTTGGTTTTGTTTTCTCCGTTCAGTTTCTTTCTTATTATAACTTGGATTATGAAACTAAACTTTAACCCGAAATTAACCCTGCCTCTCTCCCCACCCCATCCTTCCCGACTTCATGGCAAGTTTAAAGGGCAGCATGGGGTTCTTTGTGAGTCAGAGTGGTCTCCCCGTGGTCTGGGCCCCCTGCCGCCACCCTCACCTCCCACAGACCCCGAGCCAGGCTGGAGTCCCACCCACCCCTCTAACTCCTAACCCCCAGGTCAGAGCCATCTCCAACCACACCTTTTGTTTTTTCAGGATCAGTGGTGTTTTATTTGTAGCCATTTCCATCGGGAACGCAGTCTCCCACAGGCCATCCTAAGTCAGCCATGCTCATCGCTGCACTGCTAGTGAACTCTATTCAGGAGTGTGTGCCCCGACCACTGCCCCACACCAGCCTGGTAGAGCAGGAGTAAATCCTCAACTCCGAGGTGTCGCCCCCCAGAGTGCGGGCTCCGCCAGGAAGCTACAGGCACCCCCACAGCGCTGCCTGGGGTTGGGGGCTTGGGCTGTGCCCAAGGGGCATGGCTAGCCTGTGCCCACCTAATCAGAACACCCCCTGCTGGAGGGCACCTGCCCATGTATAGACAGGGTGGCCCGCCCCTACCCTTCCTTCGGACCTGGAGCAGGGTTACAGGGCTGGGGAAGGAAGATCTCTGCCTTTCTTTCTTTCAGTGAATGTTGGCCTGTAAGGACCACCCCCTCCCTCTTCTAAAAATGATCTAAAGTCCGAACCTGGCAGACAGCCCACGACTTACCTGTCTGTAGTGGCCCCTCGGTGGCACTTGGGCACAGGTGTGAGAGGACCACACAGACTTGTTGGGGTCTGCACATCGGCCCAGCCAGCGGGGGCTCACTGAGGACTGATGGTCAGGTTCTCCCTTCACCCATGCCTGCAACCCTGCACCCCACCCATCCCAGCTCCTCCCCAGAGGGTAGGGGTGCTCCCTCGGCCTCCTGAGCCAGCGCCAGCGCCAGCACCAGCGCCAGCAGCCTTGGCCATTGAGGGAGTCACAGTTCATCTGCATCCCCTGGAGAGGAGGCTGGTTCAGGGAGACGCTGTGGGGCACCGACCTGGAGCTTGGTGCCGTGCAGGACTGGCAGACGACTTAGAGCCAGGGCTCTCGGGCCTGGGGCCGGGGTCAGGCATCCCCTACGTTTGTCTTTCCTTTTTGTCTAGTCCCACAGTTTTGTTTGGGCCGTTTGTTTCATTAGGACAAAGGGGGAGGAGCCTCCTGAGGCGGAAGCACCTGCTGAGGCTGTGGGGGTGGGAAGCAGCTTCCATTGGGCTCAGGTTGGCAGCTGGAATGGGTCAGGGCTTCGGTGTCAGGGTAGGAGGCCCAGGGGGCCTTGAGCTCTGCGCCCACCTCAGCCAGCTCCTCTGGGCCAGCCTGCCCGCCTTTGCCTAATCCACCCAGGGCCTGAGGTGAGCGGGGCGCAGGTGACCCCTCCAGGGGAGGTCCCTGCCGACTCCTCGATAACTTCACTATCAGTGGTCACTTTTCTTTTATCTTCACCCGGTGGTTTGAAATGTCATCTTTTCTTGTACTCAGTCAAGAGTTTGTTTGTTTATTTTGATCGTGTTCATTCAGTTCCCGTGGCCCCATCATGCCCCACCCAGACCTCAGTCCTGTTTGCCAACGACTCCCCCCATTGGTTTGGATTGGCATCTATTTCCTTTCCGGGTGGCATTACGGGTGGGCCCGTGGATCAATCTTAGAGCTTCCCCGCCCACCTCCGGCCCCAGCCAGGACCCCTTACTGTACTTTATACTTGCCAGCTTTATTCCAATGTAGTAACATGAGCTCCTGACGGTGGTGAGTGTGAGAGTCACGTTTCTGTTGTCTTTTCTCTTGCTTGGTTGGGGCTGCGGTGAGAGTGTCTCTGAGGCATACTTTCCCGCCTCTCTTACACTAGGATCTGCACACCTCCTCTCAAACACTCTTCTGAGCACGCTCAGCGGGAAGGTTTGTCCACACCTATTAATCCTCTCTCAGTGTCCAGCTTCCTGTTAGTACCAGCTGGTTTGCATGTTTTTGCTTGTTCAGATGAAACAGTTCAAGAAACAAACTCATATCCAACTCTCGAGAAATGTCTTTTTTTTTTTGTACTTTCGTTTTCGATTTTTTTTTTATTAGTTACGACTCCAAAACACCTGTTGTCCAGTAAAACATTTCACACCTCCCTGCCTGTTCTTAGAGTGTATGTATCTGTGGGACTGAACTAAATGCATGCATTGTAGTCGATGTCCTGGTAGCTGTAGCCGTAGTTGTAGAACATGCATTGTTGAGTTGATATTACAGGGTCCCTGACAGCGCGGCATGGCACCGCTGTCTGAAGGAGAGCGTGGGGGGGCCAGGAAGAGAAGGGGCTCCATATTTTCAATGTCGCCAAGGGGCTTGGATCCATGTTCTCGCCATCAGCCACCACCACCTCCCCTCACACTCCCTGCTCCCCCAGTCCAGAACTGGGTCACCACCCTCAGCTCTAGCCTTCCCAACTGAGGCCTCTGTCACGTGCCCAACGATAGTGAGAGAGAACAGAGCCAGATCAGAAGGAGTCTTCCAGCTCTTCCTCTTCTTGTCTTCCTCGTACGGTTCTTGAACACAGCAGATCTTTTCTTCCTTCTGAGGGGCTACCAGCAAGGCCCCTCCAAGCCCTCTGCCCCTTTGCCAGCTCACATCAGCCCTTCAAGGAGACAGGTCCATGTGGCAGCCCTGCCTACGTGGTCTCCTCCCTGGGGTGGAGGGAAGTGGCTGTGGCAGGGGCAGGGATCAAGATCTTCAGATGCTCAGTGTGAAGGCAGGGAAAGTCAGCATTGGTTCTCCCGGCGGGTGAAGGGGAAGGAGAGCCTTTAGATGAGCTCTCAGGGGTGGGGCGAGTGGGTGAGAGTGGACATG
>NW_006286790.1:1171713-1171992 GCF_000327345.1 Myotis davidii
AGGAGGCCACAGTTTTTCTCCCATCTCCCCAAGAAGACTTCCCAGTCCTGCTGCCTTTGCCCTCAGCTCAGGGCCATGTGCAGTCATCTTTGGACACACCGCCTTCCCCGTATTTGTGCCAACCAGTCATTGAGGAGCGCCGGAGGTCTCTCAGAGCCTTTGGAGTCCCCATCTGTGGTGGGAGACAGTAGCCCAGAAACTCAAGTCCCCAAGAGTGTGAAGTGACAGGGCCAAATGGGAGCTTCATGGCGAGAAGTAGGGCTGTGGAAGTCGGCAGCA
>NW_006286790.1:1172019-1174055 GCF_000327345.1 Myotis davidii
CGGGGAGGGGCAGGGGTGAGCAGGCTAGTGGGCCCCAGAATGAGGGCCGAGGCCCGGGGAGGGAGATCTGGAATGTGCCATCCTCTGGCTCCGCCTGCATGGGGGAGGGGGGGCCGTGAGGATGGGGCGTGGGCAGAGGGAAGGTCAAGAACTGTGGGCATCTGGGCTGCTGACGCTGCAGATGGACCCAGGCTGGAGAGCAGGAGAAGAGAGTGGGGACAGAAGGCAGAGAGAGCAGGAAATCTCCCCTGTTGCCCTAAATCCCGGGTCTGGCTCTGCTCCGAAAACGGCTTTGCTGTCCTGTGACAACATCCTAAGAGCCTCTGTTCCAGCAGCAAAAATGAGCAAAAGCAAAATTCAAATGGGGCGTAGAACAGTTTCACTTGAGCCATAAAAGAAAATGCTTTGGGGAAGAGAGCAGATCTGGCAAGGGAGGCCTGCCCATCCCACCGGCTCAGGATGTTCTACGTGTCCCCAGTGACGTCCTTAGCCTGACACGCTAAGGGGCGTGCACGGTGGTGTCCCACACACGCTCCCCCAGCTGCTGGAGGGATCCAGGAATTATTTGCATCGGTTGCGGCATGAGCTTTAGGGTTCCCAGGTGTTGCTTTCAGCACGCGCACATTGAAGGTTTGCTCTCTGCCAAGCACCAGGGAGTATGCAGGCAGATAGCGCTTCTTCCCTTCACTGGTCTGAGAATCCAGACCCTTCCCCTGGAAGTCCATTTCCCCGAAGGCATTGTTTCTGGCACCGTCAGCTTCCCTGGAAACGGGAGATGGATCTGTGCGCAGCCTTCATTCCTAAGGATGGCTTTCCTGCACCTCCGTCAGCAGGATCCAGTGTCCAGGAAGGGGGAGGGGGCTGTGAAACCATCTCCTCTTTCCCAGCCAGCCTCCCTTGTGCTAGCAGCAAGCATTCTCGGGGGGCTGTGACCCCACGATGGCCCATCCGTGGGCAGGGTCCTGGGGACACCCTCTCGCTGGGATAGAACCACACCTGTGGCCGTGGAGTACAGCCAGTGCAGTAGCCCCGAGCGAGAGCCCGTCTGGGACCCGCTGGGACCAGCCGCGGCAACCAGCCAGACTTACTGAAAGACCTTCTGAACACGCATCTCCCAATCCACTGCCTTCTGTCCCAAGGGTGGGCCCCTTGTTTTTCAGTGTGTCGGTACAGTCTTCGTTTCTGGAAGAGCCAGGGTTTTCCCCTTAAAGAGTCCAGCATTGGATTTCGGTAACCCCGGTGAGTTTATAATAACGCGCAAAGCCTCCCGTCCCCGACCTCAGCTTCATTCATTTTCCAAGGGCTTTCGGACCAACCCTGTTGAGGATAAAATACATCAACTCTAATCAATAATTTTGTAATAGAAAAGCCATGTGCTTGATACATCAACTCTAGTACAATTAGCAACTAACAAAGAAGCCCAGACCTAAGTATAAGTTAATCCTAAAGTGAGTGGAGTGGGGGAATATTAATGGTCTTTTAAATCAGTGGAATTCTTTTCAGTGGATGACGCATCCGTCTGTGCCTGCCCCCCGAGCGGGTTGGGTCCCCACTCTCATGGTGGCTCAGAAGGAGGAGTGGAAAGTGAGATGGTTCCTTAGGGCACAAGAGAGAGGGATAGAGGGACCCCCTCCTTGCACCCTGGGCTGGGTGGGAGCACTGCAGAGTCTGGGAGCCCCGAAGCTGGTGCAACCCCGTGTTGGTAAGAATCATCAAAGGAGCACATGCCTGGTGCATTGTGGTTCCTTATGTTTCTGCTGAGCTTAGACTGTTAGGTCTGTTGCTGCAACTACCCCATGAGACAGGCAGGAAGGCAGTTTGGGGCCTGGTTTTATAGGTTTGTTTTTATGAGAAGGCAGGGCCGCAGAACGGTTACATGACTTATCACACAGCTGGTTACCTGAGGAGCGAGGCTTTGGTCAAAGAGGAAGAACCTGGACTCGAACCTCCAGTCTTTGGCCTCCCTGAAGCCGCCCCATGGAAGAGCCGTGTTTGTTCATGCAGGACTCGCCTGCCGCCCGGACGCCGTGCACGTG
>NW_006286790.1:1174086-1178208 GCF_000327345.1 Myotis davidii
AGAATTTCAGCTGCCAGCACTGTGCCAGCCTAGGACTCCGGCTCTAGGACCTCACAGCCTGACTTCCAGACGTAGGTTTTAGATCTGGACCCAGGGTACATCTGCCATGGAGTTTAATTCAGCAGATGTTTATATGTGCATAGCAACAGTAATGATTATATGTGGCAGGCACTGTCCTGGGCTTTGGGTCAGAGTACTTGGGGCTCAGAAACGCAGCCCGGCCGGGTTAAATATGCTTCCTCAACCTGTGGGTCGCCACCCCTTTGGCGGTTGAACGACCCTTACACAGGGGTCGCCTAAGACCATCCTGCATTACGATTCATAACAGTAGCAACATTACAGTTATGAAGTAGCAACAAAAATAATTTTATGGTTGGGTCACAACATGAGGAACTGCATTTAAAGGGCCAGAAGGTTGAGAACCACTGTGCTAGGGGATTTATTGCCAGACATATTGGAAGCTCTCAAAATTCACACCCACCCGGAAGATTCCTTAAGAGAATGATCTCTTGCATATGGTTGATAGGATGCTAGAGACACTTCCCAGCCAATTCTAATAAAATAATGATAATACTAATATATTAATCACTCAGACGTATTATGAGTGAAGCAAGTACTGTGCCAAGCCCACCTGCCTTATCCCATTTAATTCTCAGAACCCTATGAAGTGGGCACCATCATTCCCATTTTAAAGATTTAAAAACCATGGCTTAGATAGCTTATCTGAGGCGCCAGAGACGGGATTTAAGTCTAGGTCTGTCTCATCAGATCTGTGCTCTGGGCCACTGTCAACGGAGCTCCGTCATACCAGCCCTGTGATGCCTGAGCAAAGCTCTGCACCTTTAAAACATACACTTGACAAAAAACCACCGCTGCCATCAACTTGATTCTCCATATCCTTGGGGGAGGAGAGAACTCAAGCTCATTTACAAGAGGCCTCTGGTGGCATATGTATTTTTTGCACTTGCTTCTGCTGTTGCAGACTTAACGTCATGGTGCTGTCTGGCTTTGGCTGACATTTCTAATCTGACTTCTGGTCCCTAAATCCTTTCAGACAAAGGAGGCCCAGAGAAGGTGTGGTCCGGTAAGAGAGCCAGCCTAAAGATGATTATTTGAAAGGAGCCTTTAGCCAAAACAAGACTGGAGGAAGTTAGCTACTGCCCAAAAGAAATTAGGTGATGGAGCAAGGGAGAGCCCCTCTGGGCTGGACTGACGTTCTCCAGAGGGATGTCAACATCCCTTCCTGTGAGCTGTGAGGCCTGAATCTGGAAGGTCGCTGGGAAGCCCAGCCCTGGGAGGTGATTGGCTGCCCAGTTGCTGGGGCTTTGCTTTAGGCCAATGGCTGGGGAAGGGCGCGGCCGGAGGCGGGAGCAGTGGGCTCCTCGGCCAATCGTCCTGCAGAGAGAGGCTGGGCTTCTGGTACCATGGCAACCAGGAGCAGGGGCTCATTTGTTTTGTAGATGAGTAATTACTACGCAATTAGAGCTAAAAATAAAGAGGCCCTTTGTTCCTGGTTACTTATTAATATTAATAAAATGGTCTGCCCAGGTATGTGGTAAACAATTAATGCAAACCTGTGTGCGTGCGGTAGAGCCCACTGTGGGAGGCAAAGGCTGCCCAGCCCCCTCCCCCCCTTTTTCTGGAAGTTATTTCTGACTGTGGCCTGCAGAGGGTCGGCTTTCCTGGTCTTGAGAGCAAGAAAGAGAGGCTCAGCCTCACAGACAGACACACAGGACCTAGGATGCCCTGGATTCAGGGGATCAGCTAGGCACCTACCCAGGGAAAGGTCTGGCAATGTCAACTCAGCCTCCAAAAAAAAAAGACCAGAAACACAGCAGCAAAACCAGAAAACATGGGCTGATGCTGGAGAAAACCCCTTGTCCAGTTTTGCTGTGTATTCTTGGCCATGTTATTTGACTTTTCTGGGTACACAAAATGGTCTTTAAACCTTCCACTGAGGTAGCTGCAGACATTTTGATGTCTCCCTGCTCAGCTGGCTTGAAGAGAAACAAACCAGGCTTGGAAATGACTTGCTGGAAAGTTACCCAGCGTTCAGGGATTTGGCCCATGTCTTCCTGTGCCCTGGCTTTGGGGGTGGAAACAACTCAGAAGCTTCCCTCATATCCCTTACCCTTCCTAGGGGGAGGGGTGCCTGGTGGATTAATCAGATAAGGGTGATACGCAGCTTTAAGGGGATTGGGGGGAGGGGAGGGGCTGGGAGAGGAAGAGGATAAGAGCCTAGATAGAAGGAAGTAGGGGAATTGGAAGACTTGGTTCCAGTCAGGCTTCTGCCACGGAGAGCTGGGTGATTTTGTTGGCAAGGAATTTCAGACTGAAGGGTTCACGGGGACCATTCAGTCTATAGCTCTGCATTGCTCTGTTACCAAAGCTCTCGATCCCTTTGTCATTGGGGGTGAACAGGGTGACAGTGTCAGTGCCTTAGCTCTGAGAGGAGTGGCTAGAGAAAGCCAGGGACTTCCAAGTGATGAGGCAGGTTGGTGGGGATACATTGGAAAACAGCAGTCATGTTTGTTTGTTTGTTATTTATTTTGTTCTGTTGTTTTGTTTTTTATGCATGAAGGCAATGAGAGGGCAGAAATTGTTCCAAAATTGTGTATTGGTTAAAAAAATAAACCAAACAAAAAAAAACAGAAACCAAAAACCTAGAGTCAGACTTCCCTCCTTGGGTGTGGTTGATTAACCTTTAGGGTTAATTAAACCTTTAGAGCAGTGGTTCTCAACCTTCTGGCCCTTTAAATACAGTTCCTCATGTTGTGACCCAACCATAAAATTATTTTCGTTGCTACTTCGTAACTGTAATGTTGCTACTGTTATGAATCGTCATGTAAATATCTGATATGCAGGATGGTCTTAGGCGACCCCTGTGAAAGGGTCATTCGACCGCCAAAGGGGTCGCAACCCACAGGTTGAGAACCGCTGCTTTAGGGTTTGGCTCTGGGTGGTACCCATTAGTGCAGGTGGGCCTGCTCATAGCTGCTGCTGAGGACCAGATCAGCTCTGAGATAGGGGCAATGCAGTGGTCCTTTTTTTAATTATTATTTTAAATAAACTAAGCTATTTATTTATTTACTTATTTTTTTTATTTTTAATTTACTTATTTTTAGTCCTCACCTGAGGATATGTTTTTTATTGATCTTTGGAGAGAAAGTAAAAAGGAGAAAAGAGGGGGAGAGAGAGAAACATCGATGTGAGAGAGACACATGGACTGGTTGCTTCCTGACTTGATGTATGGGATGATGTCTTTGATGATGTATGGGATGATGTATGGCCAGCTGAGCCACACTGGCCGGGGCAATGCAGTGGTTCTTGAACTTGGCTGCATGTTAGAATCACCTGGGGAGTGTGGAAGATTCCTGGTGCCCAGGCCATTCTGCAAACCTATCAAATCAGAACCTACCAGGGTGGGCCCCAGTCTTCAGTCACAGTGAAAGCTCCCAGGCAAGTCCAGTGCGTGGCTGTGGACTCGAGTTCCACCAAGTTTTGGCCAGGTATAGAGCCTCACAGCACTTCTGTGACTGCCACCAGCATCCCTACCTTAGAAGCCGGTAAACAGAGGCAAGCCGGCCGCTGGCCCCAACCTCCGTAACAGCAGGACAGCTGGTCTGGGAGCCTGAGCCGGAGGCCTTAGAGCCCAGGACCCTCCTGCCAGTCATTGGTTTTTCCAGCCAGAAAGCCCACCTCCCAGGTGAGCCGAAAGGGTCTTTGCACTCACAAACAGTTCTCCTGCCTCCCTCGAGGACCAGCCATCTGAGAGTAAAGGCATGTGCCCAGAGAAGCAGAGGCCCCGGATCCCCCATAAAGAGAGGCGCAGCCATCCTCCTTGACGGTCTGACGAATGGGGGCCTTTCTGTAAGGTCAGAGTTTGTTTGTTATTAAAGACCTAATTAGAAACATGAGAGGGAGCTGAATGGCTCCGTGCTTAGCTAATTAGTGACACGTATGCGCCCGCTTTGAACTTCAAGGACACAGAGCTATTAGCGCTTCCATCAAAAATGGATTAAACTCCTGTGCCTTTATAATCATTAAAGATGGGCTGCTCGAGTGGAAAGCCTTTTGTACAGGTCCTCAAGGGGCTGCCCCTCGGGCTTCCCACCCCACCCC
>NW_006286790.1:1178406-1179269 GCF_000327345.1 Myotis davidii
CACCCCCACACCCCCCGGCTGCTGAGGCCCAGGGAGCCAGTGTCCATGCAGCAGGATTGGGCAGTACGTACTGATGGGTCCTAGGGCCTTCCAGCTCCCACAGGACTGCCCTCCGCAGGACAGAGCGGTCTTTGGTCCTGGGGTCAGCCCTCTGGTTGCAGAAAGACCCCACTTTCTAGAGGGGTCTCTGCGAGGGCTTCGGCATGGGAGGGCTTCCTTTCTCTGGGCAGTGCTCTCTCCACCCCACCTTGCTCCCAGCAACGTACCGCACGCTCAGCCTCATTCTCCAGGACGTGGCATGAAGGAAGGTGGTCTGGTCCACGGGAGAGACGCAGTCCCCCATCTCATGCAGCAGGCGTGGCCCTGGCTCCGGGAGCCCCCAGTCTAATGTGAAGCTCTTGCCAGATTTCATTGTGCTTTCATTTAGCAATAGCACATCGTCCGGGAAAACGGATGCTGGGCTGGCAGTGTCACTTACAAGACACAAGCAAGCTCCTGGCCCCTCTGGGGCAGGCAGGGTAGAAGTTAGTGAGGGAGCTCACGGCACAGGAGCGTGGAGGGCCGCGGGGTACTCCTGGGGGAAGCAGACTGGTTGCTTTTTTGAAAAACTGGAGGTGGACGTGCCTCAGGGACACGGGCAGTCACCGGTCAGGCTTTCTCGGATTGAACTAGGAGATGCTTGGAGCCACCCCACTGTTAGGGAGAAAGAAAGGGGGTCACTAGTGGGCACCACACTCCCTGCCTTTATTTCCTGGTGATTCTTAGGTCAGGGGGTGGGGGGATGGTGGATGGGGAAGCAAAGGCTCTGTTGTCACCGTGGTGGCCACCCTCTCACCCCCACCCCCACCTGCCTCTGCCTAGGT
>NW_006286790.1:1179321-1208988 GCF_000327345.1 Myotis davidii
CCCCCCAGGGCTGTGTGAGCAGCTGCTGGGCGGCTCAGTATGCACTTCATGGGGGCTGCTGGTTTCGGGCGGGTCTCTCCATCTGCTGCTCCTTGCAAGTTCTAACCTGCGTGGGTTTGGAATCTGAAACCTGTTAATTTAGAGAACAGGCAGCAGGATGTGAGTGTTAAAACACCACCTGGTTCAGCCAAATCATAAATATTTGTTTCCCGGGTTGGTTTCCCCTCGTCTTCCCAAGCACTTTAGAGGCTCAGGGCGGAGGCGCCGTTGAAACCCCCTGAACGGGGCCAGGCACCTCCCCTTTCATCTGAGACTGAAGACCTGGGCGGGGCAGCCTGCTGAGGCCCCTTCATTGGAGATGCCGTGGCCCCGGGAGACAGTTCACTCTGGCAGAGTGAGGGTCACACAGCCTCAGCCTCGCGTCGTGGCCTTGCCTTCCCTGGGGCCCCTCTCCCTTCATTCCTTAGACACATGCAAACAAGCTCTATCCCCCCGGACCCCTGGGTCTGGGAGGAATGGGAGCCTCACCGTGGCTCCAGAAAGTTCCTTCTTTGCCCTCATGACAAAAGCCTGGTTTCCTTGGCCACCAGGCCCAGGCCCTTCAAGGCTGCCCCATCTCCAGAGTGTCTACCGTTGGCCACCAGGTGAGGGGCCCGCTGATTCTGAGGAGGAGACACACCCACAGACCCAAATCAGGGCCCATCACAAAAGAGCACCGAGATGGGCAGAGAAGGAGCTGTTTCCTGTTGAGATTGTCCCTCAACCTAAAGCACATCGTCCCGGCCACAGAGCCTCCCAGGTGGGCCCACTCCAGCGTTCAGAGCCTTCTCCCCGCAGTGGTCTGAGTGGCGGTGGGACCTCCGGGTTCACCCTAACACGGGATGGGGGGGGGTGGTGTTACAGCCAGGCGGGAGTGAAGTTCTTGGTTCAGGGGAGTGAGATTTTCACCAGAAGCTTGGACCATTCTTCAAAGTCATTAGACCAGTGATGGCGAACCTTTTGAGCTTGGCATGTCAGCATTTTGAAAAACCCTAACTTAACTCTGGTGCCGTGTCACATATAGACATTTTTTGATCTTTGCAACCATAGTAAAACAAAGATTTATATTTTTGATATTTATTTTATATATTTAAATGCCATTTAACAGAAAAATCAACCAAAAAAATGAGTTCGCGTGTCACCCCTGACACGTGTGTCAGAGGTTCGCCATCACTGCATTGGGCCCAAGTCCGAGGGTCCGCTGTCCATCAAGTCCCCGCTGGAGAGACGCCAGCGTTAGCCGGCAGACACCGCATCAGCCAGCGCCGTCTGGAGCTGGTTAGGTTTTGAGAGAACAAACAGGACCGGCAGTCTTCGGAGACGGGCACCTCCGTAACCGACAGCTGGAGTGTTTATGTGACGCCGGCTTCCCTGTCAGCCAGCGAATGAGCAGACACTCCCTGTGAGTGCTGTGCCGGGTTTGCGATGAGCCGGGCATCTCTGGATTCGTCGAGACTTGCTGGTTCCCGGCCGGGTCTCTACCTCTCGGTGCCATATCTGTTTGGCTATGGAGACAGGGAGAAAGAAATATCATTGCCGTACTCTCCGCCTCCTTGCCCCGTTTTAGCGTCTTTCTTCTCTTTTCCTTCTGAAATAGACTTTCATCAGAGCTTAAGAAATTACTGTATATAAAATGGATTGTCCCTGCATCTGGGTCCCGGAGCTGGTTCGATTTTAATTGAGCGTGTCATACAGGGTTCCCAGGCTGCATGTAATTGCCGGCCCGCTCTATCTCCCCCTCCCACCTTCAGGCTAAGCTCCCGGAGGGTGGCGGGGACACAGTGGCCGGCCGGGCTGCTGGAGTGGACCCTCCCCTCCCCCTCCTCTGCTCGAGACCCACGGCGAGGTCTCTCCTTCCTTATCGGGAGCAGGTTTACCTTTTCATGGTGGCCTCTCCCGTTTGGTCCTCTGTGTGTTCACAGTGGCACTGCCTTCAGAGGGCACAGTAAGGAGACTGCGGAGTGGGGTCCCCAACTCTGTTCCCCTGGGGTGCACAGCTGCCGTTCTTCAGAGCCCCCACGTAAGGAGTGGCTGGCTGTGAAGAGGGACGATGCAGTCTCCACTGTTGACAGCCAGTTGGCATTCTGGACTCAGTGTCCACGGAGGCCCGGGTGTCGTGGGGGGAGAGGGGTGGGTGGCACTGGCTTTGGAGAACAGGGTCCCATGGGACCCTGAGCACCCACCTGTCCACACACCCTGCCCTGAGGGGTCCCTTGCTAATAGGGGAGACCGTCTCTGTGCCGTGGGGGTTTCAGTCGGGTGGAGAGAAGCACGATATGGACACGTCAGAGGTGAGTGTCGGAGGGACAGTGACTCTGGCCTCAGCCTATCAGCGTAGCCCCTCTGGTCATTCCTTGTTCAGTCAGTTTTTTAAATTCTCTAAAACAACAAACAAACGCCTAAAATCCAGTGTGATGCGTTAACACAGCCCCGGCCTCAAGAATATCACACGAGCTTACATTCCCAGTCCTCATTGTGTTGGGGGCTGAGGTAGGGAATGGGTCAGTACATCACCTTCTGAACTGGACCGGGAAGGACGGGCCGCCGTTGCATTTGCCCCGCTCTGAGCAGCACACACTCGGTCCCAGACATGCGCAGGGGCCGCCAGGGCCGCCTTCCCCGAGATTAAGCCTGGCAGCAGCAGATAAGTCACAAAGCAAATGACTGACGTTGTCTTGAGGGCTGGCCCTGCCCTTTGGGGAAATGTGAGACCCACCAAACCAGGACCTGGGTCCAAGGCTGGGACCTGGCAGGGCCCTGGCTTGTCTCAGGTATGTGGGCTGGGGTCATTGTAAGCATTTCCTTTCTCTGGGTCAGTAATCACCCCCTTTTCAGGGCTTAGAGCAGAAGTGCCCTCCCAGGGGTGCCCCTCGCAGCCTGAGCGCTAGCTTTCTGCCTCAGGCCCAGGGGCATTCATTAGGGGCCATACAGAAATAGCTGGACTCCCCTACCTTTCCTAGACCTACAGCCAGGCTGTCTGGACTCACTGCCCTCTCCCAGGACCGCCCTTACCCCCATGACTAATTCCACTCTCGGCGCAGCCCCTTCAGAGCCCACGTGGGCAGACTATGTGCCAGACGGAAGGCAGTCATCCCCCGGGCTTGCCTCCAAACCCCGAGGACAGAGGTGCCCCAGCTTTGATCTGCTAGTAAGTGAGGTCCAGCTGAGGGTCTAAGCCTGCAGGATAGCCCCTTGTCAAGGCCTCAGGAGTAAGATTCCCTGGCTTTCCTGGGTCAGAGTGTTCTTTTTTCCTGCCCGGGCCAGAGTTCCTTCTGTTATTCAATGCAAAATGCCCCCAACTTTAATTCAAACGTATTCCCTCTTGCTGGCCTCGGTGGGATTTGGTGTCCTTGCCTTCCTGCCCGCCATCCCCCGAGTCTTTCTGCAGGTCCGAGATGATTACATGCACCAGGTGGACGAATCGGATCCTTTTGTAAATCACCGCCTGCTTTGTATGGCAAGTGAATTGTATTTTCCTATATCAGATTTTCCCAAATCTGCACATAGTACCTGTTTTGTTGGGCTCTGCATATACCATTATTTCAAAAATAGGTGTATTTGCTTTAAACCTGACAAGTTACAGAGCGCTTTCTGTTTTTCCCGCCGAGAGTCAGGCTGACGAAGGCGGGCGGTACTCACAGACCAGGACGCTGGCCGGTGAGGGTCTGACCCCAAGGTCAGGGCCAGGGCCACACTCAGGTCTTCTGACTCCAAGTCCAGTGCCCGCTCCCCTACGTCACAGCTGCATCCCTGCGCATACCAGCTGGACAAATAAAGCACAGGAGGTGCTGGTGCACAGGGGTGAGGGGTGAAGAGGAGCTGCCCAGGATTAAACCACTACTGCGGGTGCTGCCAGAGCAGCCGATGGAGCAACAGCCCTTCTTCCCCACAGTGAGCCCCCAAACTACCAGCCCCGCCGGGGCAGGGCTTGGCCCGAGCCCTTAATATCACACCTTTTCTACAGAAATGCCAGGGTGTGTGCAAGACATTGCCCTCTTCTGAGACGGGAATCATAATGTCCCATATCTGAATCTCAGCGCTATTATTCAGCAACATGTACGGAGACCCTACACGCACACGCACACGCACACGCATACTCCACCAAGCCAGTAGCAAGGTGCCCTTGCCTGTTAAGAAAGACGTGCCACCCCCTTTTCCTGACTCGACTCTAGCGTGTGGGACCATTTCTGGCCCCTCAAAATGAGTCTTGGTGACTGGGGAGCGGTGCCCTCCACCAAGACAGAAAGCTGAGGTGCCTTCACAGAAAACACACCCAGGTCAGGACCTCGGCCTCGTGCTTTCTCCCCCTGCCTCTCCTCTCGAGGTCATAGCTTGGAGGGAGAGGGGTCCTCAGGTAACCCCCTTTCCTGTGGAGCCAGCCAGCGTTCAGTAGGAACTTCCCCAGAGAAGGAAACCACTTTGCCCCTAAGGCCTTCCCACCTGCACACAGAAACAACAGCTGCTGAGAAGTTTGCTTGCGAAGTGGCAGTCCCCCCTCTCCCCCAACAGCCAGAGCCCTTTCCCAGGATGCCTGGGACTCCGGAGGGCTTGTTTGGGGACTTTAACACACGGAGGGAGGGAGGGAGGGAATTGTTGGCTGGAACATGCGCACGTCTCCTCCATGCCCCCATCCATTGATGGGTCAGGTCCCACTGCCCAGAAGCCTGGAGAGAGGAGACCCGCCCAGAACTGGCTGCTTCTTGCCTGCGACTATGCCCAGTCGTCGCCCCTGGCTGGGGGACACCTGCAAGGTGGCTTTGAGATGGGCCTAGGGCATTGTGAGCAGCAAGTGTATGTGACAGTAGGGGGCTTGGGGTTTCAAAGCTGCGTTCTATACAGTGCCTTTAGTGCCACCTGATGGGAGATGGCTGAGCAGGGGAGGGGTTATACGGGCCTAGGAGAGCTGCTTATGGCCACATTTCCTTCAGGCCAACTCTTAAGCTGCAGGCCTGGGCACACAGGAGCGGGGGAGGCAGCCAGGGATGGGGAGAAGACCTGCAGCCCTCTTGTCT
Source organism: Myotis davidii (assembly GCF_000327345.1). NCBI lineage: Eukaryota > Metazoa > Chordata > Mammalia > Chiroptera > Vespertilionidae > Myotis > Myotis davidii. The sequence goes on from NW_006286790.1 coordinate 1,184,373, forward strand.
CTGAGCCAGTGGAGGGGGCGTTTCTGGACAGCATCCTTGTGTGGGCGCGCTGCATCCTGTCCCCGAGGCTGCCTCTGCCGGTGGATCCGTCTCTGGGTAGTTCTCCCCCTGCTGGAGGGAGCCGAGACCGCACGCTCCCTTCTCCCAGCCCAGCCTGCCCACTGTCTTCCTAGATCCTCATCTGCCAAAAAAAAAAAATCTATCCATCTTCCACTTGGCCCCCCCACCCCTAAAACAGAACAGGCTAGCCACTTGTTAGTTACTTGGCATAGGACAGGGGTCAGCTGCCTGGGTGACCCAGGAGTCCACGGTCTGCGCGCTCTCCACCTTCCCTAGCCCAGAGGAGAAAAAGTGTGTTCGACCAAGATAATTCTGCCTTTTGAACATCTCGGCTTGATACTCGCCTCCCTGAGTGAGAAGGGACAAATGTTATCTGCAAGCTTAATCTTCTGTATTCAGAAGCCCCGTCCCTTTTGTCTGCCAGAGCATTCCCAAATCAGCCACTTATTTGCTCTAAGCCTCTGTGATTTTTTTTTCTGTCTCTTTAACCTGTTCTTTTCATCAGCCAGTTCATTCATTTCTCGGCTGCAGCTTCCAAGGGGCCTCACGTTGGGGCCTCCTGCCCAGAGGGCATCCCAGGTAGCAGCTTCCCTTTTCTCTGCTGAGTCAGGAGCCAAGCAGCTTGGTTTGCTCTCTTTTGAATCTTCTTGTTCCCAGTCTCCTCCCGGTCTAGCTTGGGTGCTAGGTCAGCCAGTCTCTTCCCATCCCCGGTGACAGGTTGGTAAAAATCCATCCACTCCTGGCTTTTCCAGCCCCACCAGAAGCGGGGACTGCAGCCACAGGCCCCTGGGCAAGGCCATGACCAAGAGGGGGTGCACATGTCCTTTCCTTCTGCCATTGAGGGCAGCTGGCCACCGGGCAGAGAGGGGAATGCTGAGGGGGCAGGAGGGAGAAGATGTGGAGGAGGGGCCCCTTGAAGCCGTGGAAATGCACGGAGCCCAGATAGTCTGGTTCTTGGAGACAGGTTAGCTGTCACCCGGAAGTCGCCAGCCCGGGTCACCTTGAGCTTTAAAATCTATGAGAACTTAACTTTTGCAATTAAAAGAAAAAATGTTCCCCATTCTGGAAAAGAAAATGTTTAAGCTGCGAAGGGGACATGAAGATGAGACAAAATTAACCTGGTTGACGGCCGTGGCTCTCACTGGGGAGGGAATGACGGAATTTGGGGAGGTTAAGGGTGGGGGGCCCCAGGCTGTGTCTCCTCCTGCTCCCCATCACCCACCACTCTGGGGATGGGGGGCTCGAAGTCCCCACTTGCTGTCACAAAGGTACATTCCTAGCTCTTGTTGTCAGTCTGGAGTTTCTATCTGAAGAGAACTAACAGGAAGCAGGCATTTCAGTCAGATATGCTTTAGCTGTAAACTGGTTCAGTCAGGATGCTCTGCATTCATATTTCTGCCTTTTTTTTTTTTAAACAAAAGGAAAAAAACTTTAAATCCCCCCTTTCCTTCTACTGCAGGAGGTGAGTGTGTGGGTGTCCTGTAGACCACCATTGGCATTCACCCGACTTCAGCCCCAGCCTCCAGATTTGCCATCCCCACCCCATCCCCTCCCTCCATCCCCTGCTCTCCACCCCAGAAGGGAGCCCTCTGCCACCATCATTCCGGTTCTGTTGAGATGCCCCAACTTTCCATGACATATCCCATCCTCTGACCACGTTCAGTATGGACGACTTTCATGCAGGGATTATCAATGGGAGGGGTGGGTGGGGAGGGAGTAGCCAGTGGGGAGGGGGGAAGTGGTTGGGTGCGGGGATGGAGAATGGAGATCTTTTTTGTCTTTTTTTTAAAAAACAAAAAACAAAAAACACAAATTGTGATTTAATGGATCCAAAAACAAACAAAAAAAGAAAATGCGAAACAAAAACAAAAATCAAAACCCCCTCCCCGAAGATTTTTTTTTTCCTAGACACAAATTGCTTTGTTCCTGTCACGTTTTAATATCAATATTAACACAATGTGTAGTCTAAAACTAGTTCCTTTGTAGTTTGCATGGGATGTGAATGCTGTCTCAACGTGCCCAGACCTAGACAAGACTGCATGAGCATCAAATCAGACGTGAACAAAAACCTCTCTCTCTCTCTTCCATATATATCTCTATTTCTATTGTGATAACTTGGTGGGCAGTGGAGCACCCTCCGGTGGATTGCCGTAGTGTGTTGAATGATTGTTTTTTTATTCTCTATATTTTTGGAGCTCCGAGCTTCTTAGTAGTAGCCTGGGCTGAGTATTCTTGAGTCCCTGCTGATGTTTTCGCATGGCCTTGGTTGAGTGTTAGAAGTTGGGCCTCAGCTGTTTTTCTCGAGTGTTTGGCTTGTAATGACCGGTGCATGCCTGGCTTCTGGCCTCATACCCAGCTCTATTCTCTGCACACCAGTCCTGAATAGCTACAGTGCTCAACCGAATTTTGGCGCGCCCGCTTCCCCGGCAGGCTCCAACCCGGCGCGGCCCGGAGGCTTCCCGGGGGCCAACAGCCCAGGACCTGTCGCCGATCTCTACGGCCCTGCCAGCCAGGACTCCGGAGTGGGGAATTACATAAGTGCGGCCAGCCCACAGCCGGGCTCTGGCTTCGGCCACGGCATAGCTGTAAGTACCTTCCTTCCCCTGCCTTCCTGTCTCCTTCTTGCCCATCTTCTGTGGCTCATGGGGGAGGGTGTGCCGGGAAAGCCCAGAATTGGAAGCCAAGGAGAGGGTGGTGGGTCCCCATCCACCTCGTTTCAGCCACCTAGGGCTGAAGCTCCTCCATTCAGATGTTACCGGGGCACCTCTGGGCCGCGCCCCATGATGGAGTGGAAGGAGCGTGGGCAGGGCAGGTTCAGGGCACCACTCCATCACCTTCAGCCCATGCAACCTTGAGCCACTTAAATGACCCGCCACTGCCCTGGCTGCAAAACAAAAATAAGTGTGTCTCTCTGGGAGGACTGAGAATTCATGGGACTAGGGCAGTGGTCGGCAAACTCATTAGTCAACAGAGCCAAATATCAACAGTACACGATTGAAACTTCTTTTGAGAGCCAAATTTTTTAAACTTAAACTATATAGGCAGGTACATTGTTATTAACTTAACTAGGTTACTCCTAAGGCTTAGGAAGAGCCACACTCAAGGGGCCAAAGAGCCGCATGTGGCTCGAGAGCCGCAGTTTGCCGACCACGGGAGTAGGGTATGTCACCTGGTGGCACATAGTTCTCAGTATCGGCCCCTGGTCCGTGATCTCTGCCTGCTGGAGACTGTCACGTGGGCTGGGACCTCGGAGCTGTGGAGCCCCCACTGGAAGGTAGCAGCCTCAGTGGGTAGAGTCCCTCCCCAGGCCCCAGGTCCAGCGTAGGTGCGTGTGGTGCAGGCCCCTCCCCAGAAGGTTTCCTTTGCTAATGTTTCTTACAGTTTCCAGGTTCCAAGTAAGTTCCCACTTGTGTTCTTTAGCTGTGCCCTCCCCCCCGAGGCCCAATGCATTGATATTTGTATTGCTCTGTGGTTCTATAATCTGACTAATCCAGGCCATAGAAATTTGCTTAACAGATTTGCATGCTATTTTCAGATTGTATTGTTCTTTCCCTCCCGGTGTGTGTGAGCATGAATGTGCCTGAGCCCACTCACTCCTGTCCCTTCCATTTGGAAAACGAAATCAGCCAACCTCTACCCTGGCCAACCTCGGCCTCTGGGAGGCCGTTTGGCTTGGAGCTAAGATGGGAGTGTCTGCTGTCCCAGCTCCTGTCCTTGTCGTGAGAGCCCTGCCTCACGGGCTGCGCTGGGGAGAACAGAGCAAGTGCAGACAGTCTGGGGCACCAGGGCCTCTGAGTTCCTGCCCCCCGATTGCAAACACACACACGCGCACACACACACACACACACACACACACACCGTTTCCCATCAGCCCTGGCCTCTGTGGCCTGGGTCCTTGTTCAAGTCCACTCCCAAGCCAGTATCACTTAAGTCAGTTGATGGATGCGTCAGAACCCCTCAGATGAGCTGTAGGACCCAATCCAAAGTACTGTTGTTCAGCTGAGAGCTGCATCAATGTGGGAGACTCTCACCAGGTAGAACACAGCTCATTCCCATTCTCAGCACCCAGAAACACGGGCCCTGTTTGTTCTTGAACACCAGGCTCTCTCTGACCTGTGTGCTGTGCTGGTTTTCAGAAATAACCACATTGCATCGCCTTTGGTCTGCACAGGATTTGCTTTCTCCCCAGCTGGAGCCGTCGGGAGTCCAGAGACACTGTTATCTTTGTCCTCCCAGGGGTTCAGGGCCACAACGCCTCTCATTTGGGGCGTGACCCCCCCGTTTCCCATCACCACCCGCCCCTCTGAATCTGGCTCTCGATTTTTCCCTGGGCACACAGACAGGCGTGGGGCGGGGGCGGGGCCGGCGGGGTGGGATCCTGGCCCTCATGGCACGGTGTCTCAGAATTACATATTCATGCTGGCAACCACAGTCTAGTCCCAGACATCATTTCCTTTCCCAGAATATGACAATCTGTTCCCATGTATAGCGTGCTGATGACCTTAACAATTGTGCAATTTTAGGGACCTTTGATTGCAACGGCCTTTACAAATGGATACCATTGAGCAGGTGCTTTCGTTGCCATCTCACTCTGAGGTATTACTTCTCTGCCATACGTCTCCGCCCTGCCGGGCGTGTCCGTACCGCGTGCGCCCTGGGCATGCAGTACGCACGGGCCCGGTCTCATCACATCCATCTCTCTCCTCTCTCTGGACCTTTCTTGGAGGGGTGGGGGTAAAAATAATCCAATCTTTGAATCTTTCATTCTTTTCTTCCGCTTTAATCATGACGCCCCACACACACTTTTTTTGTTTGACTGTCTTTGTTTCTCGGTTTGGTTCTTTTGCTTCCTTTTCTCCATCTTCCCCACCCCTCATCTTTCTTTGTCTTCAGATACAATCAAGAGTGTGGGAAACTGGAAGGCGATCACATGTTGTGCCCGTCCCAGGGGAGTGGAGGCAGGGACACGCGGGGCTCCTGCCATCATGTCACGCTCTCATTTGAAAATGAGAACCTGCCATTCTGGGGGGAAGACCAGGAAGCCAGAGGGGTGCTCTCAGGAAGCCAGTGCGCCCTGCGGCAGCACGTTGGTTTGGGGCCTAGGGACGTGGGTCTTTCTCTCGGGAGGAGGGAGGTGAAAGCGAAGTCTGGAAGGGGGTCCCACTCAGAAAGCCCCAGTCGGGCTGAGCGCCTGTCACTCCCGGAGTCGGGACGGAGGAGGAGCCAGGCTGGAGGTGGTTGTCACTGGTTTGTGGTCCGTAGGATTCCTCTCTCGTAGAGGGGGGCCAGGCTGAGTTGAGCTCCATAAATTTCTTTTGGATTTCTCTAACGTTGCTGCTAAGGAATCACCTCAACTAACTCAACTACCTCTCTTAACCCAATAAACCCCGTGTGTGCAGCCCTCGCCTCCACGGCCGTTAGAGCACTGACCCAGCCATGGTGGAGCCGGAGGCCACTAACAGTGTGAAGGAGAGCCACGCACCACTAACGAAGCTGAGGTTGGGGCCCCAGAGGGAGGCAGGGTCCTTTGAGCTCCAGGCAGACCGAGAGATCCGGGAACTCTGGGGATTGAGGTGGCTCCAGCCCTCTGTGGTCACATGACCAAGGGATTACACAACCATCAGGTGCAGCAGATCCCTGGGAGGCCCGGGGCTGGGGCTGCCAGCCCTCCTGTCCCTGGTAAAGGAGGGTGGTGCAGGGCTTCTGGCCACGCCTCCCAGGCCACCCCAGCCTTTCCAAGGGGCGGGGGGGGGGGGTACGAGAGCGGGGGGTCGACCAGATGGCCCGGCGGGGACTTAGTCTCTGACGGCTGATTGGCTGCGGTTCTTTTCTTCCGCTTTAATCATGACGCCCCACACACACTTTTTTGTTTGACTGTCTTTGTTTCTCGGTTTGGTTCTTTTGCTTCCTTTTCTCCATCTTCCCCACCCCTCATCTTTCTTTGTCTTCAGATACAATCAAGAGTGTGGGAAACTGGAAGGCGATCACATGTTGTGCCCGTCCCAGGGGAGTGGAGGCAGGGACACGCGGGGCTCCTGCCAGGCCTCCCCCAGGGTCCCGGGGAGCTGACCTCGTGGGGGGACCTTTCAGCTCCCCAGAGCTCCTGGCCTCAGACAATGGGGTTTCCTGCCGTCAAACAGCCAGACTTCACCTTTGAGTGAAAAGAAAACATTTTTTCCAGTAACTACTGAGTAATTATCCAGATTACCGCTCGAAAAGCAAATTAAATTAACGATATCACCTGCGTAACGTGGGCTTGGATCCCTGCCAGTTTCCTAACCTTTTAAACTGAGCTCGAGTTAATTAAACATTTTTTAAATCACTTTGACGGGCCATGGAAGGGGTGGCGTGAAGGAGAGGGAGGCTGGGGTCTTGGATTTCTCTAACGCTGCTAAGGAATCACCTCAACTAACTCAACTACCTCTCTTAACCCAATAAACCCCGTGTGTGCAGCCCTCGCCTCCACGGCCGTTAGAGCACTGACCCAGCCATGGTGGAGCCGGAGGCCACTAACAGTGTGAAGGAGAGCCACGCACCACTAACGAAGCTGAGGTTGGGGCCCCAGAGGGAGGCAGGGTCCTTTGAGCTCCAGGCAGACCGAGAGATCCGGGAACTCTGGGGATTGAGGTGGCTCCAGCCCTCTGTGGTCACATGACCAAGGGATTACACAACCATCAGGTGCAGCAGATCCCTGGGAGGCCCGGGGCTGGGGCTGCCAGCCCTCCTGTCCCTGGTAAAGGAGGGTGGTGCAGGGCTTCTGGCCACGCCTCCCAGGCCACCCCAGCCTTTCCAAGGGGCGGGGGAGGGGCAAGGCTGCTCCCAGCCCATCCTCTATCCCACTCTGGGACTCAGGTTCCACAGAAGGAGGAAATAACCAAGAGAATGGAGGTAGCATCCTGCCGCCCCCCGCCCCCGCCCTCCGCACCTCCAAAATGGATGAAGGGAGCCAACTGAGCCATGTGGCTGCACCAAAAGGCATGCTCAGTGCCATCTCCCACGGGGCCAGGCCCATCCGTTCAGGGAGCCTCAGCTATCACGCCCATGACTCCCGGGCCTGTTTCTATTTATTTCCTGTAACCAAAGCTGGCTATTCATTGTGGATGTTTTCATCGTGTCCTGACCTTGATCCCTAGGAGTCTGTTTAGTGGGCATTTGCATTTTCCGTTCTGGGCCGTCATTGATGGGTCGTTGATAAAGGCAGGCGTTTTTCAAACTTGGTGGCCTTGAGAGCAGAGCTTAACCAGAGAAAGCCTTGCTGGTCGAGTGCAGTTCACCAGTCCAGCCCACAGCCAGCAGGACCGCATGGGCGGGCCACACTTCCTGCCATCCCCTCCGGGGCCCACAGCCTGCATCCAGCCAGCAAAGCCAGTCCACACGCTGCCCTGCCCCAGCCTCGGGGCTTAGTGTCAGGTTTCCCAGAGCTGTGCCCCCAGCACGCTGTTAGCGAGGCCAGTTTCAAGCATGTAGTTGGAATAAACCGGATACTTGCCTGACACTTCTTCTTTCTCCCCCCCCCAACCCCACTTTTATGTTCTCTTCGGGCACCCCGACCTTCCGTACCCTGCAGAGCATACCTGGATGTCCAGGCAAGACTGGGCGAAGTTTCTGAGTGGCCCTTTGTTTAGGTGATGTCATCAGACCTGGACCCCCACCAGCTTCACTCCCCATCCCAACCAGAGATGGCTCGCTTCGGATCGAGGGTTGACACATCTCATCATCTCACGAGTCTGCTGTAATATAAGACAACAGCTTTTCAATGTGTATATAACCCATGATTTTGGTTTTGTTTTGTTTTTGTTTTTCTTGATGGTTTCCCTTCCCCTTCTCTCTTGCCCCTTCTCCTTTGAAATCTCTTTGAATCACATTTAGTAGTGATTTTGACTTAGTCCAGTAGTCATATAGCTTTAATATCTAGTTAAAAGCTAACCATAGTATAATTGTTATATTAAGGTATTTTTTTCTTTAAAAAAAAACTTTTTTTGCTTGTTTGGATTCTGTTCTCACTTTTAAAGGATGCTGAGATGGTAATATTACTCTCAATATTTTGGTACCAATTCTGAGACTGTATGGATTTCCAGGTGCAACTTGAGCGCGCAGGGGGAAGCGCGGGCGCGAAGTGTGGAGGGGGGCGGGCACTGGCTTTCCACTTGCGCTGTCCGAGGAGTGAGATGCAGTAGGCTAATCACAGACTGCGCAGTTCTTTTTGGTGATGTCTCTTTGTTAACCTAAGTATATCTATTTTCGGCAATAAGGTAAGGATGACCATGTTTCGAGTGTCCTCCTTTTCTATAAGTGCTTTTTTTCTGTTAAAAGAGGTGATATAAGGTTTTTTGAAATTGTGACTTCTAAAAAAAAAAGAAATGTTGTAAATACAATTCCATTAACTACATAGAAACTATTAAGAAAGAGAGAATCAAAAATATTTTTGTGAGGGAGTCGGTCCCAGGCAGCTCGATGCTCGGCGGCGGGAGGAGGGGATGGAACCAGAACCCAGTCAGTTGCTGAGGCTGAAGAACACCCAGCTGCCAGGACGACCCCGGGAAGAGTTGGAACACTGTTTAGCTCCTCTTGTCTGTGTGATAGACTCGATTAGTGTCATACCAGCATATTAACCTCTCGTCTGTGCACAGCTTCAAATGTAACCGTCTAGTTAGATTTTTATTTAAAATATGAAAAACCGCTTTTCCCAAGACGTTTTTTAAAAACAAAGCTACAATTTTAATATTTAACATATTTAAAGTTTCAAAGCACATCTGTTTGGCTTGGGTAGGGAGGGGTGGGGAGACATCCTTTTTCAGTCTTAATTTTTAAATATTTGATCATTTTCTATTGTCCAATCATTTCAGCACCTCTAAAGGGCCCTGGGACACTTGGCCTCTCTTCTCTTCACCCCCCCCCAACGTCCCTCACCCGCCCCCAGCTCTGGGGCCCCCAGGCCAGGAGTGTATAAGCCTGCATTAATGAAACCTTTTCTCCATTCACTTTCTATTTACAAATTAGGAAAGCAACCTTTCGGTTTATATATTATTTTTAATACCTCAGTGCTGCAAGTATCACCAGAGAGGCTATGGAAGAATTTTTTTTTTTAATTTATTGTAGATGTAAACAGAATTTTAAAAATAAAAAGTATAAACATCGCTGCACTGTGACTGGTGGGAAAAACTGACAGTTTCCTGTTTGCACATGTTAACATTTGGCTGTTATAATATATGGTCCTCGGTTGGGGAAAGATACTTATGATGAAGGATATTTTTTAATTTAACTTTTTTTTAATATTGGTAATAGGTCGGCAACAGCAACTATAGAAGTACAACTCAATAGATGGCATTAAAACATATTGTAGTGTGGATATATATTTTTTTCTTTTTTAAAATGTGATATTGCCGTTTTATTAATATTTTTTAAATTGTTACGTTTATAAATTTGGTACTTAAGGCACAGCCAGTATGAGACACTGAACGCGACATTTATTATAAAGAGCTGCTGCACTCCTATTTTTATAAATTTTACTAACAAAGTAGACTAATGTAGACATTCACAGACACGGTAGGGCAAATGCATCTTCAAACGAAAGGCTCCAAAATGCTCACTCAGAAAGAAAGAAAAAAAGAGCCTTCTTTGATTCCAATTAAACAACAACAACACTTAAACATAATCATGTTATTTGTTTTTCCAATAAAATGTTAGGTTGTTCGGTGAGATTTGGGGGAGGGGTTTGTTTTTCTTTCGATTACCAAACAACCAGGTTAAAGTCAAAAGCTGGGCGCTTTTAAAATATCCAAACTTGTTCAAGTAATAAAATAACAAAATAGACATTTTATTTAAGGAAAAAAACAAAACACAAACAAAACAAGAAGAGACAGTAAATTCCCAGAAACTCAGTGTCTAGACTAGGGAATTGAATTACTGTTTTGTCCATGTTGGTGATGTACTGTACTACCCTGCCTTTCTCTGCATCCCCACCACCTCACAGGAGACTCTTTGTTGATCACTGTCTGTTAATAATGTATAAAGTGGCTATCTTGTAAGCGTGCTGTCCTGGTACTAGTATAGTGACTTTTTTTCTCCTCTTTCTTCTAGTACATATTGATAGGTATAATGTAATTAAGGTTTAAAAATTTAGACATAGTTATTCAGATTTAGGACCAGTAAGGATAGAACTTTCTCTTATTTATGGAAAAAAAAAAGTTAATAATTTGGGGGCAGTTTATTCCTTTTAATTTTTTTTTTTCGATTTCAACTTTTCATTTTATTTCTTGCTGATCTGATGTGGTTTCAACTAACCCAAGGTCTCACGATGTTCAAATGCCGGCAGACTCCACGGCGTTTTGTAGATTCCCACCCACCCCACCCCGCAACTGTGAAGGGGTGTGCCATACTACCTTAAATGCTAATGCTAGATATGCAAAACTGGATTTTTTTAATTTATTTTTTAAAAGAGGGAGGCATGGTATATTAAAATGATTTTACTAAGAGAAAAAAAAATATTTTTTTAAGAATGCTCAGAAGAAATTGATAATCTGTGTGAATATGTTTTAGATGTTTATAATACCTTTTGAAGAGACCCAGTAGCCCATAGCACAAATCTCGTGGAAATCCGATATGTTTTAATGTGGCTACCTAGGTTAGGGTTCACGTTAGTCCCCCCCACTCATCTAGAAGTCCATTTTGAAAGGTTTTTGTAAATTTCGTTCGCACTGACGTTCAGCCTCGTCTTCGTTTCAATCAAGCCCTGTGGCGAACATGGGAACCACCTTTCGCCTTCCCTGGGGGAGAAACCCAAACCCTCTTGGCCGATGGCTTTTCCCCGGAATCATAAAACCGCCACCGGGTGACTTTCTGGCTTCCAGATCCATCTGCCTGGGACCCCCAGGCTCCTCTCCTTCCAAGCAGAGGAGAGTGAGGGGCAGTAGCTCCCGGACCCATTCCTGGTTCCACCGGGGATGACCCAGCGCGGGGTCCCCCCCGCCGGGGCTGTCGCACACCTGGTCTGTGGCCTTCCTCACACCCCCGGGAAAACCGAACCGCCTCTCACTCCATCCCGGGCGCTCACTGGCTTGATTCAAACGAAGCCCCGACAGGCCTTTGCGTTTCTATCCTTCATAACCTTCATCTTAATTTGAACTCTTAGCTTGGACTTTAAGGTAGCATGGCTCTTTTGCTGTCAATTTGATGTTTCACAGCACAGCAATTCACAGCCAGTGAATGTTACACACATCTTGCTAGACTAGTATAAAAATCATTGGGTAATTGTTGGTTCTAATGACCTGAAAGGTGTTTAGTTTTTGTTTTCAGTTTTATTTTTGTTTTGGGGGGGAGGGGGTCCTTTTTTCTTCTTCTTTTTTTGGTTGTTTTTCATTTGGGGATTTTGGAAGAAAAAAAAAGATTTGTTTGGGTTCCAAATAGAAAAACAAAACCTGTTTTTGATCTTTAGTGCAAACGAGGGCTAGGGACTTAGCCACCACCACACTGCTTCATTCTGCCATTCACTCACTGCAGCGTCATCAAAAATAAAGCAATATAGTTTACTACATGTTTTATTGAAGGTCAGCCATGCTTTCTGTATTATATTGCATATGAAATTGTTTACAAAAGAAACACTAACTCATACTTCTCTTTATTGGTTGGGAGTGGCATGCAGGGACAGAGGGAGCCTGGGGATGGGTGGGGAGGGGAGAATTTTTTTCTGAATGTGCTTCACCAGCCAGGCTGCCTCCCAAGGAAGACAAAAAAGCAAGGGGGGGCCAGAGGGACAGACGCAGGCCAGCACATTGAAGAGAGACACTGGCGGGCTCCCCCACCCTCACCCTAAGCAGAAAAGCAGCAGAAGTCAGCTCAGCCCAGACCTGGGCACAGACACTACACAAGGAAACACCACCTTACGTTAAGCAATACTTTAATACTGTAATATGTTTGTTTTCTTTTCTTTTCCTTTCCTTTCTTTTTTTTTTTTAACAACAAAAAAAAAGTAAGTAAACTAAGACACAAAGAAATCTACATAAACCCACCCCTCTGGGGAAGCAACCTTAATCCAACCGCTCGCTCGGCTATCAAAAATAATCAGAATGTATTGTCTCAGACAGGATTTCATTCCCGGGAGGCGGGCAGGAGGGGGCGGGGAGGGGGACTGGGAGACAAGTCCCAGAGCCCCCCTAGAAGGCGCTACTGTACCTGTACATACTGAACCATCCGTGTGGAATCTGTGAGTGTCCTCTTGAGTAGCGTGGGCTAGCCAATCTGCCGTTCACGGTGTGTTGTAAACTCGGAATTCCATATGTAATAGGATGCAAGTCTAAGCGTTTCATGTGGACATAAATGTATCTAAATAAAACTTTCCCTAGCACTGTGGCTGACCTCACCCTTACTTTTATACTTTAGTATGAAACTGATGACAACTTTGGTAGTGAGTATTTTTTTTATATATATACATATATATGTATCTATATATATATATATCTCAAGCATCTTTCAGGTCTTTGTGTGTGGCTTTTCTTAAAGCCCTGTTGTAAAAAATTACTATGTGGATGGCAGTCTCTCACATCACAGATGTGGAAAGTATAATTTTATATTTGTATTTTCAAATAAATAAGTTTGTGAAAGGTTTCCATCCTCTACTGTGGTCCAGAAATCAATGTGTTTGTCTGACAAAAAAAAATAAAATAAAATAAACTGTTTTGAACAGAGTTGTTTGGTGTTCTTTCATTTACAGAGTCCAGGAGAGCTGTGTTTGGGGGGGGGGGGGGCGGGGAGTCACCAGTCACACCCACCACCCCTCCCCCTCAACAAGGCTGTGGGTTACCCAGTTCTGTACCCCTCGAGTTAGGGGTCCGGGAGGGTATCAGGAAGCCTGGCCTTTACCCTCAAGAGTTTAAAGTTTTGCCTCATGGAGAGAATTTTGTAGAATGACAAAAGTAAAGGTGTAGAAATAGATCATCTGTGATACTCCCACCTTCTGGCTATCAATAAGTGAGAGAAGAGGAAAGAACTGAGAGAGTTTGTTGAGGGCAAATCCTAAGACCTGGTGGTAGCAGTCAAGCCATTCTCTGAATCAGGGGGATTCCTTGGCCTTTAAGCCCTGGAGATAATGAGCCAGGCTGAGAGGTGGTAGAGGTAAAGCGTGGGCCTGAGAGTGTCCTGGGAGCTGCTTCCTCGAGGCCTTGGGTAAAGCTCTAGGCCCCAGGGCATGGCCTTCTCGGGTCTCCCCTCCAGTTTCCTGTCCCCTGCCCGTTCCAGCTTCATCTTATGGGCCAAGAGGAGAAGTTGGAAGGTGTCCGTCCTTACCTGAGTCAGGAGACAGGAGAATTGGGTCCCAGGATCACATCTTGTGTGTGAGGCATCAGCACTTGTCAGTGTCTTGTTACCTTGTTTAAGGACAAGAGAGTCCCATCCCTGCTGCCCCACAGAAATTCCAGTAAAAATCCTCACCAGTTTTGTTTAATTTTTTTAATTCTCAAGTTTCACAAATGCCCTCAAAATAGCAAGAAAAGTATTAACAAGGGTAATGTAGGTTATCGGGGTTACTGGATATGAAGACTTACCCAAGTCACTTTGCTCTCAACGGAGTGGCAGAGGAATAGAAAAAGACAGGTAGATTGACCGGATCAGTAGGAGAGAATAAATAATCTAGAAATAGAAAAACAGGTGCTCCCTTCGATAGCTCAGCTGGTAGAGCGGAGGACTGTAGAAATAGAAAAACAGGAATTTAATAAGTATGATAAATACATTGAGTAGATTCATTTCATTGATAAAGGGTGGGTTACTGAACATATGGTACAAGCGCAACTGTCTTTCCAGCTTAAGAAAAATAAAAGCCGACTTCCAACCTACATTATTCATAAAAATAAATTCCAGGTAAATTAAGGATTTAAGTGTAAAACTTAACAGAAGTCTTGCAAGAAAATCTATGCCATTCGTGCAACACAAAGCTTTTAACTAAAATCAGAAACCCAGAAGCTATAAAAATATATCTGATATAAAGACATTATGATATTAAAAATACTTAAACTTTACATATGGCAAAGAAACTTAAATATAAGGAAGATCAATCAATGATAGATTGGGGGGAATATTTGTAATGCAGAGGACATACTATGTACAGAGCTCTTAGAAAGTGACAAGACAAAGGCAGCCCAGTAGATAAACGGGCAAAGGATAGGAAGAGGTGACTATGGGAGAGCCAACCCAAAGGGCTCAAACTCTGAAGCATGAAAGCATGCTCAAATTCACAATACAGTGGGAAATTAAAATTCAAGCCACACTCATCAACCTGGCAGACAGTGGGAAGATACTACCAGTTGCTATGAGGAAAAGGGAGCTCAGATATTGCTGCTAAAACTGGTGTTTTGGTCGTTTTGGAAAGCACTTAGCCAACACTGGAAACATGAGGGACATACCCCATCTCTTCCTCATCAGGGATTGAGATTGGCCAATCAGAGGTGTGTTTGCAAGCGCTCTCTCACTTTCTCACACCATCCTCCCTTCCAGTGTCTTGTAATTTGAAAAAATGACCGTAGATTATTTTCTGAGTGTTTGATAGTCTCTCTCCCTCAAGTCTAGGGAATATGTCCGTGTGCCACACCTTCTCTGCCTCAGCTATGGTGGCCTAAAACATTATAAAGACCCTTTCCCTTGCCCTGGCTGGCATATCTCGGTGGTTGAGCATCAACCTATGAACCAGGAGGTCACAGTCAGGGCACATGCCTGGATTGTGGGCTCGATCCCCAGTGTGGGGTGTGCAGGAGGCAGCCAATCAATGACTCACCGTTGATGTTTCTATCTCTCCCTCCCTCTCCTTTCATCTCTGAAATCAATAAAAATACATTTTTTAAAAGACCCTTTCCCCAAGATTCTTATCACTTCCAGTTAGCCAGTCAATTTTTCACAGATGATCAGAATTGATTGCAGAGCGGCCAGCCTGGGCATTTCCTCTGGCCCCTGGGAGATTAAATTGATGGGCAAGAAGAAAGCACCGGTTGGAGCAGGTGCCTCTTTGAGGGCATGCATCCCTTGCCCGCAGATGCCCTCCGCCAACCCTCCTAAGGTGAATGGGGACCAGGGAGTTCCCTGGGGGAGGGAGAGGAGCTTGTGGGGGACCGAGCAGCCTGGCTCTTCTGCTGCCCTCGCCACCCCTCCCGCAGGCCTCTGCTTAATTGCTGTGACATATCGATGGGCACTCTCCGAGGAGGGAGCAGGCCAGCCAGCCGCAGCATCTCAGCTCAGCAATCATGGCTGATTAAAAACTAGTTACAAAGCAATGAAGATGGAATCCTGCATTAACCGGATGACCCTATCCAGGGCCAAACCTAGATAAACGGCAGTGATGACGAGAGCATCACTCACAACGTCGACAAATATTAACGGCTGTTTGAATTTCTGGGAGATTTACAGAGCACATCTGGACGGGACATCGGCTCTGCTTCCTGTCCAGCTGTGCCTGTGTGGATGGGTATCTGTGGCCTCGCTGCCTACCCCGAGTGGTCTAGCTCAGCTGAGCTTTGTGTGTGTTTGTTGTTGTTGTTAATCCTCACCAGAGGATATTTTTCCGTTGATTTTTTTTGGAGAGAGTGGAAGGAAGAGGGAGAGACAGAGAGAGAAACATCAATGTGAGAGAGACACATTGATTGTTTGCCTCCCACCTGGGACCCGACCATCCTGCAACCGAGGTACGTGCCCTTGACCGGAATCAAACCCAGGATCCTTCGGTCCACGGGCCGATGCTCTAACCACTGAGCCAAACCCGCTAGGGCTCAGCTGAGCTTTCAGGTGGGTCTCATGGGAATACTCTGGCTTGTGGAAAGTTGCTATTGATTATATTGCCAGTTTTCCAAGACTCTGAATTAGCTCGCCTGCACTAACTGCGGAAACCATCCGGAATGTGATTTAATCTTTCTGTAATGATTCGAAAGGCGCTTGGAAGTCCTGCACTCATCAGAGGCGTGGTTGTGAACATCCGAACTGGATGCTGAGGACGGATAAAGTGCCCACAAAACCATCAGGCGAAGGGGGCTATGGGAAAGGGTCGTTCGACCGCCAAAGGGGTCGCGACCCACAGGCTGAGAACCGCTGGCCTAAGGCTTCGTGGAGGAAGCGTGCTAAGATGGGGCCAAACCATCTGGGTGAGTGAGGGGTCCGCGTGTCCCTGGAATTGGATTTGGGCACCTTCACAGCCTCTCGGTGCAGCATGGATGTTGAGTGGAAGCCCAGCTGGCAGTGCCAGAGAGACCATGTGGCTCATTTGCAGCATGATTTTGGGCAAGTCATTTCCCCTCGTGTGAGAACCGATTCTCCTAGCTCGACACCCAGGGCATCCCTGTGGCCCTGAGTCAGGTCAAGGTGAAAACAAGGAACGGGGTGTGCATGCCTTTAAGGCAGTCATCCCCCTCATGGAGTCCACCTGCCAGCTAACCCACGCCAGGTCCTGGGCCAGCAGTTGCCAGGGTGTGTGGACTGGAAGGCGTGACGCTATAGTAAGAGGTGTTTGTTCGAACACAGAGGTCAGGGAGTGAAGCCGTTGGTATTCCAGTCGTATAGAGTCGTTTGCACAGTGTCACTAATAATTAAAGGGGGTTTTGACTAATCTAGTTGCTCTTCCTAAATATACTCTGCTCAAGAAACTCATCAAAGCAGCAAAGTAATCTAGGCCCATGCCCACATGGTGGGCTCCATCCCCGGTAGGGGCGTGCAGGAGGCAGCTGATCCATGTTCCACTCTCACATCAATGTTTCTCTCTCGTGCTCTCTCCCTTCCTCTCTCTAAAAATCAATTCTCAACATTTTTTTTTCAATTTCAGTTTTCTTGGTGGAGCTAGGAAGATGGGGTCTAGCGAAAGTGCTGGTGGTGTCAGCTGTGAGGCAGCTGGGGTCACCGACAGGCATCACCTTCACTCTGAGATGGTAAAGTCACTGAGAGAAGGCAGAGCCAGAGAGGGGGGATGTTTGTTTTCTTTGGCAAAGGACTTTTGGGGATAACAGGAAAGGAAAGGCGTCTGCCTTCCCAGGACCTACTGAGACGGGTCTTGTGGAGGATGAAATCAGGACGAGGATGGTCCCGGACCTG
Organism: Myotis davidii; assembly: GCF_000327345.1. Taxonomy (NCBI): domain Eukaryota; kingdom Metazoa; phylum Chordata; class Mammalia; order Chiroptera; family Vespertilionidae; genus Myotis; species Myotis davidii. The sequence continues at coordinate 1,201,488 of NW_006286790.1, forward strand.
CGTCAGGGATGCTTGGAAAGATGCAAAAACCACGTGTCCACAGCCCACAGGGCTTCTGCGCTCCACGGGGAGCAAGAGGAGTGTGCCCCTCGGAGCAGATGGCGTGATGGGACTGGTATATGTTAAGTAAAAACATAACAGAACTTACACTAGTCACACACTTTCTACTATAAGCATGTACTACTTTCTCATGTATTAACTTTACATTAGGAAACCTGTGGCATCGAATATTTCAAAATATTTATGATACGTTTTAATTGTCGTGTTTACAGTTATTTAAAACACACTATGCCTAGAAAATGGGAAGAGAGAGCACTAAATTGTAATCAGGTAATGTCTCAGGGGTGGATATTTTCTAAATTTTCTATAAATATTTATATTTACATATATATTTATTATACTATAGTGGGGGGAAATCTAAAAATTTTTATTGAAATATAAAGAAGGGGAGGGAGGGAGGGAGGGAAGGGAAGGGAAGGGAAGGGAAGGGAAGGGAAGGGAAGAAAATTGGATCAACATGGGTGAAGCCAGAGTGACTCTGACCTCTCGGGGAGATTGGTGGTCCAGGCACGTGGTCCCATGGCAAGAACCTCAAAGACAAGTACAGAGCCCCTGGCAGGCGTCTTTTTTAAAAAAACATATATATTTTTTATTGATTTTTTACAGAGAGGAAGGGAGAGGGATGGAGAGTTAGAAACATTGATGAGAGAGAAACATCGACCAGCTGCCTCCTGCACACCCCTTACTGGGGATGTGCCCGCAACCAAGGTACATGCCCTTGACCGGAATCGAACCTGGGATCTTTCAATCCACAGGCTGACGCTCTATCCACTGAGCCAAACCAGTTAGGGCAGGTAGGCGTCTTTGAGGGATAATAGAGAGTGAAGAAACGCTGGACTAACAGCCCACATCCTGATTTTTAAAACGAAACAAAACTTTAAATCCCGGTACCGACAGGCTGGCAGGCTTGAAAACAACCCCTGGCAAACCCCTGGGTGTAAGGACTTAGCGAAGAGAAAGAAACAGTCCCCGGGAGCCCGCAGGAGTTCACCAAGGACAAGCCATGCTCAACTGAATTCCTGCCGTGAAGGGACGAGGACAGGAGAGACAAGGGGGTGCTTTTGACAAAGGGCATGGTGTGCTGATTGGAGGAAAACACTCCTCAAAGTCTCTGAGGCCCTGAATGAGGCCGGAGTGTGGCCTGCCTGTGGCACAGGCCCTGTGGGAGCCGTGATAGGCCCCTGGTGTCCGCCTGGCAGGCATCTCCACCAACACCCCAAGGCCCAGCCCTTGACTCTGCCTCAACACTTTTTTCTGCAACTTGGATGAAGCAGAACAGAAGATGCGCTTATCAAATTTGCCGTTGACACAAAGCCGGAGGGATTGTTGATGGAAAGGATGGCAGCGCTGAGATTTAGAAATATCTTGACAGGCTGAAATAATGGGCTGGAAACATGTACAGGGATAAATGTAAATTCCTGCATTTAGGTTTTTAGGAAAGGTTTCATAAACATCAGACAGGAGACACAGGGCTTAACAGCAGAAAGGGGCGAGGTGGGAGCCAGCACGGCTTGGTTAGTGGTCAGATCAGGGGGAGGAAGGAAGAAAAGAAAGTAGATTTATTAGGCAGGAAAGTTAATTTCCCAGTGGGGAACAGAACCGGCATTCCGTGGGAAGTCAGAGGCGGAGAAAAGACCTTCCAGGAGGGAAAGTCAGGGAGGGCTGCCTGGAGGAAGGAGATCTGAGCCCAGCCTGATGAATGGGCAGGATCTGGCTGTGCCCAGGCCTGGCCTGGTTCTCAGCCCACACCCACATCCACACACATCCAGCTGGGCCCATGCGTCCAGTAGGCTCAGACCTCTCTCTGTTTCCCAGGACCAATCCCAACTGGAAGCAGGAGGGATTTTCGCAGCTCCAGCTCTAGATTCTAGGACTCAGTCAGGTCACCTGTACCGCTGGTATTCAGCTGATCTCATGCCTCAGTTTGCTGGCAAGACTTCTGGTTGTTCCTAAGGCACTTCCTCCCTCCTCTGGTGCCCCAGCTCTGTAGGCAGGTCTATGCGCCGTTTGATGGGGTACCTGCTGGTGGACATCTGTTTGGCTCCCTAGTTTGCTTCACTAACCCTTTTCTTTTTATAAGAAACCCTACCCATAGGTGGAGGGTGACCAGGGACCCAGGTGTGGCCAATCAGAGTACTCAAGCCCCTTGCTACAGGGATTGGCTCGGGGTGGGCACATGTGGCCCCAATCTGACCAATCAGAGTCCTTCAATTCTAACAGAGTTTGTGGTGAGACCTCTGGCCCTTGGCTTTTGAAACAGGAGAGGTGGAATCCAGAGCTAGTGGTAGCATCTTCCCTGCCCCATGAAACAAACCTGTTTGATAACAGAGAGAAGGAAGCGCCAGAGATTCGAAGGCAGAGGTGAGGGAGAGACGGGTGCAGGCAAAGAGAGTCACGGCCTCCTCCTCTCCGGTCCCTGGGTCTGCCCGGTTACTGCATTTCTTCAGAGCTGGAGTCTGCCCTCCACTTCCCCCCTGAAAATCCCCCTCCTTTCCTAACCTCTTTGATAGGGTTTCTGACATTGAAACTCAAAGAGTCCTGACTGATACCCCAGCCTCTCCCATCACCAACCACCACCCTGCCCCAGAACCTGCCATGAGCAGCCATATCTAAATGAAGTCCCCGGGATCCGTCTGCCTGGCCCTGTGTATGGGGTGGGGTGAAGTGGGGGTCAAGCCCTGCCCTTCAGCTCTATGTTGCTGAAAGGTCACCACACGGTGCTGTGCCCAGGCCTGAGAGGTGACAACAGCAGGCAGGGCAGGGCATGAACCAGATGGGGAACCGTGTGGGGCTGAGTGCACTCATGAAACTAGTCCTCTGCTCACTGATTCAGTCACTCATTCAACAACGAGGTACTGAGCATCAACTGGGCTCAAGTGCTAAGGCCAAAGACTTAACTCAGGTGTCCACAAACTTTTTCTGTAATGGGCCGACGAGTAAGCATTTTCAGCTTGGTGGGTCAGAGGTCTCTGTTGCAGCCACTCAGCTCTGCCTTGTAGAGGGAAACAGCCACAGACAAGATTGTGTTCCAGCAAAAGATATTTACAACAAAGGGGGTGGGCCAGGTTTGGCCAGCTGTCCGGGTTGACCAACTCCTGACTTAGAGCATACAGTTGAAGAAGGTGATGGGAGAGAGATTAAGTAAAGCCTTGGGTACCAGCCAGAGAAAAATGAGTTTTCCTGAATGGCTGATGGAAATCTTGAAAGCTGTTTACACTGGAGAATGGGGAGATCCAGGCGAGGTGACAGAGGGATTGATTCAGCATCGGCCTCCTTGCCAGGCACTCCCAATCCTTCATTCATTCAGTGGATATGTACTGAATGTCTCCCATGTCCAGGCCCTGCTCTACGTGCAGGGGAAACAGCCAGGGGTAAGGCAGGCAAGGTGCTTCCCGTCATGGGGCTTCTACTCTACCAAGTCTACAAGGCTCTTCATGGCCGAGCCCTCCGCCTCGCCAGCCTTATCCCCTCCCACTCCCCACCTATTAAATCACTCAAAATTCTGGTTGTTCCTTCCTACTTCTACAGCTTCCCTGTTACCTCTTCCGGGAATGTGCTCACGCCCCTCATCCCCCTGCAGAAGTCCTCGGAGCCCAGCTAAGCTGCTCCTCCTTGTGCAGACTTGGCCCTCCACCTGCCCCTTGAGGTGGGGCTGGCCACGCCTCTCCTAGGTTTTCCCTTCTTCTAGATCTGTGGTAGCCAACCGCGGCTCGCGAGCCACATGCAGCTCTTTGGCCCCTTGAGTGTGGCTCTTCCTAAGCCTTAGGAGTGCCCTAATTAAGTTAATAACAATGTACCTACCTATAGAGTTTAAGTTTAAAACAATTTGGCTCTCAAAAGAAATTTCAATCGTTGTACTGTTGATATTTGGCTCTGTTGACTAATGAGTTTGCCGACCACTGTCCTAGACACATACCTTAGCTCTAGGGCTTCTCGTAAGGATTTGGAACTCTTTGCTCATAAGCCCCTCCTCTCTGTAGGACTGTCCCCAACGCCTGACCAAGGCCTGCCACACGGAGGGGTTCAAGGAATGTTTGTTGAATGAATGAATGAATGAATGAATGGATGGATGAAAGAAATAGCTTTGGACAAGAGGAGCGTTGTGCAGGGTGAGAAATGGGAAACACTCAAATCTGAGAAGAAGGCCGCCTACTACCTTAGGGATCTAAACACTCGAAAGATACAAGGCTTAAAACCCCGATCCCAAATTATTTGTTGGGTGTGAACAAATAATAGTCTCCCTCTCTGAAACACCACGGTGAGGGCTCCTTCTGATTAAGTGCTGTCGGGAGTGATGGATGGGCTCCCGTGGGACAGCTGAAACCTCTCTCCCTGGCATCGGCGAGCGATAGCCGAGTGGAAACTGACCCCAGCTGACACACTCATCTTAAAATTTCTCTGTGTCCCTGCGGCCTCGATAAAATAGCGGTCGCACTAGAAGTAAGGGCTCCACTCAGGGGGGTGCTGGCTTCTCCAAGGGCTGGTGATGGAGGAGACTGTGACGGCAGGTTCAGTGGAAGTCCAAATCAAAAGGACCCTAAGAAACTGGCCCTGGATGACCTGCATTTGGGGAGCAGCTCAGTGTTCAGGCTCTCAAGGCTGGGCCAGGATGGGCAAGCCCCGTCATCAGCAACATCAAGAAGCATTTATGCAGCACGTGTTGGCACATGGTGCTCGGTTCAGTTCAGATCAAAGAGAGCAATCTAGACACAGCCCTTTCCCAACAGGATCTTGCCACCTACAAAGGATGATCATGACCCCAAATCAGTGCTGCGGATCCTTTTGGTTTACAAAGAGCTTTCAACAACACAGCAAAGTAGGTAGAACAGGTATGAAAAATCTTTCCACTTTAGAGGCAAAGAAACCAAGGCTCAGAGAGGTTACATGTCTTGCCCAAGGTCACACAGCTAGTAAGGATCAAGGCAGGGATCCATTTCGGAGCAGGAAATGAAGAGCATACTCAAAGGGGTAACGGAAGAGGGTTCAATGAAGGGATTCCTTTTATTTTTATTTTTGGTATATATTTTGTTGATTTCAGAAAGGAAGGGAGAGGGAGATAGAAACATCAATGATGAGAGAGAATCATTGATTGGTTGCCTTCTGCACACCTCCTATTGGGGTTCAAGCCCGAAACCTGGATATGTTGACACTCAACCACTGAGCCACACCAGTTGGGCTGAAAGGATTCTTTAAAGAGCTAGGGGTGGGGCTAACCAAGGATGGACTAGGAAGCAACCTAGAGTGTTAGGGATTGAACTGTGTCCCCAAAGATAATATGTTGAAGCCCTCACCCCCCGTCCCTCAGAATGGGACCTTATTTGGAAACAGGTCATTACAGATGTAATTAGTAAAGATGAGCTTATCCGGGGGAAGGGCAGGCCTTTAATCCAATAGGACGAGTATCCTCGTAAGAAGAAAAGAGACACAGAGACACAGGGGGAGGACAGGTGGTGACGGGAGCAGAGACTGAAGTGCTACAGTGCACGCCAAGGAGTGCCACAGTCGCCAACACCCCGCCGGAAGCTGGAAGAGGGGGGGACGGGTTCTTCTCTCCAGGTTTCAGAGGCAGCCCGGCCAGCCATCACTTTGTTTTGGACTTCCAGCCTCCAGAGCTGTGAGAGGATGAATTTCAATTGTTTTTAGACACCTTGTTTGTGGTGTTTTGTTACATCAGCCACAAGAAACTAATACACTAAGGTCACAATAGTGGGCACCCCTAGGCCTCTAGGGGCCCATGTTATAGGAGTCCAGGGAGAGCAGGATCCACCGAACAGGGGCTGCCTGATGGACGTGGTGACCCCGCAACTATTCCTCACTGTCCCTCAAGGAGGAAGGTGAGCAATGAGTGCCCTGACCGCTCCTTTTCCCACCCTTCAATCTCCCAACAGCTGAACCTACGGAGGGGCCAGTGGGCAGGAGAGCGAGGGTGATGCTGTTGGCAGCAGTGGGCTCCCTGGGTCTGAGAGGATGTGGGGCGGGGAGGTGAAGAGGTCCTGGAGACCAGCCAACACAGACCAAACCCACATCCGGTGCTTGTCTCCCACCCACATGCTGGTTCAGGAAGGACCCAAAGAAGTGGAAGAAGAGTTTCTGCCCTTTGGTTTCATGCGGTGACTACAAATGCATGAAAACGGACAAGAGTATTAACACGTGCAACAAATACATGAGCGCACAGGAAAAGAATATACTGTTATCAGCCCGAGGCAGAGCGGCCAGGGACCCCTTCTCACCTTGCCTCACTCTGCACCTCCCGGTCCCCGGTGTTAACTGGGAATATTCTTTCTTGCCAAGGAATGACTAGAGAGATGGTGGTTATAGAAACAGGCCAGCAGTCAGGATGGTCTGGGAAGGAGGACGTGGATGGGATCGTGATCCATTGGCCTCAGACAGTCTGGTGCAGGCTGGAGAGAGAGAAGAAAATTCTCTCTCTGCGGGAGATGGGGGGCGGTGCAAGTGAGTAGGCCCTGGGGCAGGAAGCCTGCCTACAGAGCAATGCACCTGAGCTGGGGGAGGCGGCTGCCCTGTTCCCTCCACCCAGCAGGCTCAGGTGGGGCTTCTGTGTGGGCCTAGTAGAGCTTCCCTTCTCACCCACTCATAGCTGCCCCACCGTCTGGAAGCTGGGGGAAACATCTTTGTTCACACTGCATTTCCAGGGCATAGTGAAGGTTCCCTGATAAATATTTAGTGAACAAATGAGAGAGTCAGACCCAGAGAGACAGAGAGACCCTGCTGAGACAGAGGTGCCTTCAGAGGAAGAAATCATGGGCCAGACACACGAGAGGGCCAGCTTGCAGGGGCTTCTGGGTAGAGCGAGGAGGCCTCTGCCTAGTGGTACCCCCTCCCTCTGCAGGCATGCCCCAGAGCCACAGGCAGACAAACCCAGAGTAATCCTGTCCCCAGATCCAAGCCTGACTGTCCCCACTGCAGATTGCCTGAGTTCCTGGGGTGCAATCTGCCCCTGAGCACCCCCTCCCCTGCAGGTGGCCTCGGGGGACCTCAGCACGGAGGCCCTGCATGGCCCAGAGCAGACGGACAGAGCCACGGGGAGAGGCCCCCAAAGACACGCGGGGGGAAGGCGGGTCCTCGCCAGCCTGCTGGCTGGAAGACGTCCTTCTCCGACCTGGGCTTATGCTGGGGCTTTAATTATAGCTTGTCACTCAGGAGACTTCCCAGATGGCCGAGCCGGACAGCTACGGAAATGAAACTCTCGCTTCAGATGGCTCATTCTGTCTGTCAGGAAATTTCAAGCTCACAAACAATAATATCTTGAATTGTAGCAGCGCAGCCTCCTGAGGGCTCAGTGTGCTCCCCTGCCCCCTCCAGGCCCTGCCAATGAGCTCCTTCCTGTGACTGTGTGTGTGTGTGGAGGGGGGGGTGTGTGTGTCTGGGGGGTAAGGGGGAAGTGTGAACAGTTGTTAGGTTTTTAACTTTATCTTTGAAA
>NW_006286790.1:1209012-1225120 GCF_000327345.1 Myotis davidii
GAGGCCATGCCCACTCACAGGTGGAGAAACTCGATGATGCCAGTGAGGCAAAGTGACTGGCGCAAGGTCACCCGGCGGAGGGTTGGCTGGTGGGACAGGGAGACCCGTGCACATTGCTTTATTACAGGCTCTATTGGACAATGTCCCGGAAAGGAAGGCTCCCGGCCACGGTAATACTAAGGGTTTGTTTAATCACCGCCTGGGGCCAGGAGTTGAGGCTCTGTGTATAAACCACCCTACGTAATCCTCCTCACAGCAGCCCCAGTGAATTAGCTATAATTATTCTCTTCACTTTGCATAAGGAAGACTCAAGACCAGAGAGCTCATTCAAGGTTGCACAGCTGGAACCAGGACTTGAACCCAGAAAGCCCAACAGCAGAGCCTGCGTGCTCAGCTCCCAAGCTCTCTCCTTATGCCTGTCCTCAGAGAAGGGGGTGGAAGGCCTGGAGTTCTTACCCTTGGCCTCTACCAGGAAACTCAGGTTGTTTCTGGAAACATTCAACCAGGGGACACCACAGAGACAGGCTGCCCGTGAGCCCTGGCAGGTCAGCGGTGAGCCTCGGGGTCCAGGGAAGGGGTGTCCTTGTATCTGTCCCACCAGGTTGGCCTGATGAAATGCTGACTGCAGGAGGGGGCTGTGCTCAGGCCTGGCTCCAGGCAGCTGGCATGAGACCTGGCGCTCTACTGGGCATCTTCACAACCTTGGCCCCTGAGTCTTGGGCTGGATGTCCAGAATGGAGTAAGGTTAGGCCCTGAAGGGGCTTGGAATGGGACCTCAGCTCCCTGAGGAAGGTGTGACCCAGAGGAGCATGGAACCTGCCACACAGGCTCCTTTCCGACAGCAGTGCCCAAAGCCCACTGGATTCTCCCAGAGCCACGCGGGATCGCGGCTTTGGATTCCCTGTGTGGCCAAGGTGTCCACCTGGCTTGGGGAAAGAGCAGAGTTTCAGCCTCAGGATGCTGCAGAGCAAGGGGAATAGAGTGTGGGGCTGAAGGGCAAGTGCAGGGGCATCCTTGTTGGCCGTGGTCTGGGAGTGAGGAGACCTGATCTAACCCCTGCTTCCCACTTCGCTAGCTATGGAACCCTAGGCAGTTCCCCAACCCCTGTGAGCCTCGGCTTCCCCATCTGGATGTGGAGATGACAGCCCCTGCTGCAGGCGAGGAGGACTGAGCCAGCCGGAGCATCTAGAGACCATTAGTGGTGTGATGGTGAAGTGTGTAGGGGGGAGGGGGCGGTGTGGCTGCTCTATAGCCCATCTTTAGGGAGCCTGTGCCTCTGGGTGGTGACCTTTCCACGTGCTTCTCAGTTTTTTTCACTCCCTTACGTGGGACAGGAAGGCTAGGGTGGGCTGAGTTGGGTATTTCCCTTCCCCCTCGTCCCTCAGGCTCTGATGAAGCCCCAGCAGGTCAGGCTCTGGTTAACTAGTTTCTCTTGAGGGCAGGCCTTGTTAAGAAGAACAGAGTGTTCCCAAGTATTTCCAAATCCTTCCTTTTCCCCTCCCGCTGCAGGAAGCCGGGGGGAGGGGGGGGTCTTTCTCCCATCTCTACTGTAAGAACTTGGTAGAGCTCCTGGAGGTAAAACTCACACAAGTGTGGGGCCTGTCTGACTGGGTTCCCTGGAAGAGTCTAGCCCAGCCGTGGGCACACTACGGCCCGTGGGCACACTACGGCCCGCGGGCCGGATCTGGCCCGTTTGAAATGAATAAAACTAAAAAAAAAAAAGACCGTACCCTTTTATGTAATGATGTTACTTTGAATTTATATTAGTTCACACAAACACTCCATCCATGCTTTTGTTCCGGCCCTCCGGTCCAGTTTAAGAACCCATTGTGGCCCTCGAGTCAAAAAGTTTGCCCACCCCTGGTAGCCCTCTGGCTTGTCCCCATTAAGCCTATAGCAATTCGTCAATTACATTTCCAATTTTCCTACCCAGCACTGGTTCCTGTGGAAGTTTCTGCACTAGTAAGTTGTACTAGGACAGTGGTTCTCAACTTTCCTAATGCCGGGACCCTCATGTTGTGGTGACCCCCAACCATAAAATTATTTTCATTGCTACCTCATAACTATAATGTTGCTACTGTTATGAATTGTAATGTAAATATCTGATATGCAGGATGTATTTTCATTGTTACAAATTGAACATAATTAAAGCATAGTGATTAATCACAAAAACAATATGTAATTATCTATGTGTTTTCTGATGGTCTTAGGCGACCCCTGTGAAAGGATCATAGGACCCCCAAAGGGGTCGCAACCCACAGTTTGAGAACCACTGTACTAGTATGTCTCTGTATCTGCCTGTCTGTCTTTCTAATTTGAGGGTGCAGCGGTCTTCCCAGTGACCTCAATTCTGTGGTGGATCTAAGAGGAGTTGTTGATTTCCGGTTTGTTCAGCCTTTCACTGTGGTTAGGACAATCTCCCCCCAGTCCATGTGTGCAGAAAGGCCCATAGATGTGTTGGCTCCATTTACTCTGGTCTCTCACTGAGCGCCTCTTTGAGCCAGATTTCACCTCAAGGTTTCCTGTTCTTCGCCTTGCTTATGACTCATTGCCCAGAAGGTCAGGTGTTACAAACGCTATTTTACAAACAAGGAAACTGAGGACCAGAGAAGTTAGGTCACACAGCTACCGGAGCAAACGTGTGCCCAAGCCCAAAGTTTCCCCCAATGGCCATGTGCTGCACCCACGCCTTCTAACATGCCACCCCAGTGCCCTCTGGGAAGCTGAGCACGGAGACCTGCTCCTGGCCCCTTGAGAAGGCAGTGTAACAACTCGATCGGCACTGGGGGGAAGGGTTAAACCGCCTCTCCTAATGGAAGGAAAGGCTCAGGCGGCCCTCTTTCTGCAGGGTCCAGGGACTGGGAAATATGCTCAAATGGTACATTATAGTTTTATGAACCCAGCTCTTTCTGTTGTCCTGATTGAAGTACAGAATGCCTGAGGCAGGCTGCCCTCCTTCCTACACCCATTTGTCATGGGAATTGATTAAGAAAAAATAAAAAGACAGGCTGATGGCTCGATTACATCTGTTTGAGGCCAGAGTGGGGGACGGGGGAGGGGCTGCCACCTGTCTCAGCCATTCTTAGCTTGGCCAGACCAAAGGAACTGCTGGCTCTTTGTCCCCAAAGCAGGAGCTCTCCAAGGAGCACCAGGGGATGCTGGGAGGAGCTGGGTAGGGGTCAAGATGGTGGGAAAGCAGAGTGTCTGAGCATTCTCTTTGTATGGGAGGGATGTCAGGGAACAGCACCACAAGCTTAAAATCTTGATCTTGGCACACTACATCGTGTGGCCTGTGTGAGTTGTATGTCCTTCCTGGGACATACAGAGGATCAGGCAACCGTCATCCTAGCAACTCGCCGCTTCACAAAATTGAAGTCTTCCAAAGAGCCGTGATAATGCCGGAGCAATGCTTTAGGAGGGAAGAACAACACAGAGACAAATGATCTGTCTTACTTTTCTGCCAGCAAGGCAGTACCCATGACAGTGCAGGGCAGGAGCCTTGCCAAAAACAGATGGAAAACTACAGATACCACTTGAAATCCAAATTGGAAACCAACACCAGCATTTCAATACCTTCCGGTGATGGTGGGTTGGGGTTTGGGGCTTGGTGTGTGTATGGAGTTGGGTACAGGCTGGAAGGATTTACATGTGACACTCCTCCATTGCCAAGGATAGGGGAGGAAGACTCTCACCCCCTCCCCTAGGTGATGCTCTTGCTCCCACCCTCAACCATTCTGAGTCTCATTTTCTTGATTTGTAAAATGAAGGTGGCAAGTGAGTAGAATAGCACCTTTAGAACCAGTCTTTGGAACCAATGCTACTTTTTCTTACTAGATGTGAGACCTCAGGCAAGTTATGTAACCTCTCTGTTTTCATTAGCTATTACTGTAAAACAAGCCACTTCAAAACTTAATGACTTAAAACAACAATCAGCTATTATTTCTCATGAACCGATGAGTAGCCTGGGTGGTTCTGCTGATGTGAGCCAGGCTTGGCTGATCTTGGCTGGGATCACTCATGCATCTGTATGCAGCTGACAGTTCGGCTGGGGGCTGGTTAGTATAGGATGGTCTTGGCTGGCATAACTCGGTTCTGCTCCACACAGTCTCCAATCCCCCAGAAGGCGGGCCCAGGCTTGTCCCCATGGCAGTGTTTAAGTCCAAGTGAGTGGAAATACATGCAGGCTTTTCCAAGCCTCTCCTTTAAGTTCGCCTCTGTCCCTTTGGCCAAAGAGTCATTTGGCCAAGGCCAGAGTCGGAATAGAAGAGGGCCATTGGTTATATGGCAGATGGTGCAGACCAAGCATGTCAAACTCAAAGGCTAACAGGAACCAAATAAATGAGGCATGTGGCCCACAGGCTGCGAGTTTGACATGCTTGGTGTAGACACAGGGAGGAGAGTGATTCGTGTTGCCAATATAATCCATCTACCACACCCTCTAAACTGAGTTTCCTTTTTTTTCTAAATTGAGGTGAAAGTCACATAAATAAAATTAGCCATTTTAAGTGAACAATTTAGTGGCATTTAGTACATTTACAGTCTTGTGCATTCATCATCTCTATCCAGTTCCAAAATGTTTTCATTACCCCAAAGTAAAGCCCCATATCCTTTAAGGAATTATTCCCCCAAGGACCCCAACCTCTAGCCCCTGACAACCACTAATCTGCTCTCTATTTCTATGGATTTCCCTATTCTGGACATTTCATATAAATGAAATACGTGATCTTTGTGCCTGGCTTCTTTGACTTGCAATGTTTTCGAAGTTCATTCATGTTGTAGCAGGTATCAGCCCTTCATTCCTTTTTGTGGCTGAATAATATTCCATTGTATGAACAGACCACAATTTGTTTATTCACTCATGTAAGATGTCTCCACCTTTGAGTTATTGTGAATAGTGTTGCTGTAACGTTCATGTACAAATATTTGTTTTTAATGCCTTTGGAGTGAAAATGATGGGCCTTATGACAGTTCTATTTAACTTTTTGAGAAGCCCAATTTCCTTTATTTTTCCAATGGAGATAATGGAATCACTTTGCGGATGCTGGGAGGTTAAGAGAGTGCATGTGATGTATCTTGCACAGAGTACCATCTCAATAAATGGTTTATATAACTATTCTTTTTGTTCTTTAATTCAATAACCATTTATTGAGCCCAGGATCAAGAATGATGTGAAGTGCTGAATGGATATACAGATATATAAGATATAAAATATCTATAAAACACATGTCTATATTCATATAGACATATAAATCTATCCCCAGGGTCCCTTTCAGCTCAGACTCATAGTGGTTCCATCCTCTCTTCTTGCCTGGTGTGTCCTTCACAACCAGAAGACAAAAGGCTCTCTTTCTCCCTCCCTCCCTTCACCGGCTCCCAGGAGGCTGCTGGCTTCACCGTTTCCCACCTGAATCAGTTCAGACCACCTATTTCAGATCTGTCGGCTCTTATAAATGTAGCCGCACACTCGCAAAGTGAGATAAAATGGCAATGTGATTGGTGTGTGTGTGTGTGTGTGAGTGTGTGTGTGTGTACAAATGCTTATGTGTCCCTGTCTCATTCCTTTTGTACAGATTAATACATCAGAGCAAGTACTTAGGAAAGAATAAAAAACACAACCACTACCAGGTCCAATTCTCCAGACATTCAATAACCAAATGTCACCCACATGGTAAGCAATAAAATGAAAATATACGCTTAGCGGAGGCAATATAAATATGATGTATATTTTGAAGTTGGATAACAGAACAGCGTCATAAAAATAATACCCGGTGGCAAATTCAGGAAAGCGACCTTTTTCAAACGCGGCCTTCCTCTGGGCTGCCATTCCTAAAATATCACGGCGTCTCGGGCAGGAAAGCAGAGCCCGGTTTTCAATCTGACAGCAGCGCCCAGTGTAATGAGGGCATGGAAATTCTCGCCAGCATTCCGATGCCAAGGCCGCATCTTATTCCCCCTCTGCCCTCCCCACTCCGCCCACCCCTGAGAACCTCACCTCCATCTGCCAGCTCCTTCCCCTTTTGCCTGTCACCATAATCCCTCACTTTTCAAAACTCCTTTCCAGACATTGCTCCATTTGACCTTTATCATCTGCCTCTGAAGTTGGGGGGACAGGTATCATTATTGCCACTTTATGGACGACGAGGTGGAGGCCACAAAAGTTGTGTGCAATCTAGGATTGCCCCTCCACCCTGGGAGAGAATGTCTCTCTCCTGTCTTAGAAACCTTCATTTCCTGGTCACGTACGCACACCAACAAAATCACTGAAAAGATTTTCATGCCAAACGGACTCCTTTTGATGGCCCAGCACGAATCTAGGTTCCCAGTTACTATTGGTTAAGGGAATAGGAACCAATTTCTGTATCAGCAAACCAATGTTTTTTTTCCTAGTTGTCCCAACACCATTTATTTAAAAGTCCATCTTTTTCACAGTGGTTTGAGATGCTCCAATAACACACTGTTTTAATTATAGAGATTGTATAGCATGTTTGATATCTGTTAAGGCTAGTTCTGTTCTTATTGTTCCTCTTTTCCAGGGCTCTCCTAGCATTTTTAAAAATTTGTTTTTAATTATAGTTGACATATATTCGTTTCAGGTGTTCAGCATAGTGATGAGACATTTGTATACCATACTAAGTGGTCATCGTGATAAGGCTAGTATCCACCTGACACCATACATAGTTATTACAATATTATTGACTATATTCCCTATACTGTACAAAATATTATTAGAAAGGTAAATCTGAGGGTGTATATGAAAACATCAAAATATATCAAAAATAGATGCTATACATTTCTGAAAACACACACATTTGCAACACTTAGTACTGAGATTCTAACTGGAAAATTGAGGTCAAAACATTTGAGCGATTTGTTCAAGGCCTCAAAATGGGAGTGCTGGGTTTGGCATGTGTATTATTGATGTTGAGAAGAGAACAGCCAGCTGTGTGTCATTAAACAAGTCACTTAACTTCTCTGATTTTTATTTTCCCCTTGATGGAATAAGTAGAAGTAGATGATCTCTAAGCTGCTTTCTAGCTCTGAAAATCCATAATTTTATCTCTAGAACAAAATAGTCAAAGCCTTTCAAGGAAAGATCCTTGTTGCTCCCAGAGGGGTCACTAAAGAATCCCTGATGGAACCCCAACCTCTAATGCATTCATGAGGCGGGAGGGGAAAGATATGTCTTAGGAGCAAGAAGACTTGGGCCCTGGTCCTAGATCAGCCATGAACTCCCTGTGTAACCTTGAGCTTCTCTATTAACTGAGGAATTTGGACTAAATGAGGATGGGAAATAAATTTTACATCACGTGCACTCTGGCCGATAGATGGTGGCTACCTAGAGTGTGGTATTCAGAAAAAAAATGTGAGTCTGCAACCAACTCACAATGGAAGAAGGCCAGGATTGATTAGTAATGTCTGCCATAGGACCTTTGCCATCCCTGGGGTAGATGCTTTCATAGGAGACGGTCTCTTCCGACTTGACACAACCTCTGTGAATAGAGCACAGAAACTTGAAGGATTCAGAGTCATCGATGCCCACGAAGCAGAACTCGGCTTGTTGAACTGTTTTTATATTATCCATGGCTTGGGTTTGAATAATCTGTCCCCTGATACCACTGTATTTCAGAAATTACCACCTTAGGCAAATTCTCCACTTTTAAACTCATTTCCTGACTCGGTCTTTTTAAACCCCACATTAAATATTGATCTGCCCCGGAGAGATCTAATTTATTTAGTAGAGACAGGTTTGACTCCACCAGAACTGTCAAACCCAGAAATAGGGCCGTGGCCCTCCCGGAGCAATAGCCGTCCAGGATGGTGCCAGACAAGCCAAGGACACCGGAACCAGCTTCCTTCCCTTCGCTGAGTCTCGGGGACAGGCCCTGCTTCCTGGTCTCCCTTTCACCCCAAATGGTCAGAGCATCTTTGAGAACCTTTCCTATGAGGATGGATGTCTGAAAGTCAAGGTGTCCACTCCGTTAGCCGGACTCCCCACCCTGGGCCTCAAGCCCTGCAGGCCCACGAGGGTGCACCATGGAAAGCTCTTCTGCTGCCCCTAACGTGCTCCGCTGCGGGGACTCTCACTACCAAGCTCGGCAACTCGCCCCCAAGCCCTGATTCTGGCCCCGGAGGGAGGCATTTCCACTTAGACTTGGTTTTCAAGCCAGCGCCAGTGAACTCTGGCTCACATGCTGGCTGCCTCCTAAATGAACCCCCAGTGTGTACCTAGTGGGACTCCAGTAAAGAAAGAGAAAGCGAGAATTGAACCGGTGACCTCTTGGTTCCTGGGTCGACGCTCAATTGCTGAGCCACATCGGCCGGGATCATTTCTTTTTTTATTGCCAAATAACATCCCGTTGTATGGATATGCCACATTTTATGCATCCTTTATCAGCTGATGGACATTTGGGTTGCGCCACGTTGGGGTCATCATGAGTAATGCTGTGAACATTCATGTTTTGCGTGGATGTATGTTTCAGTTCTCTTGGGCATACACTTGGGAGTAGAATCGCTGAGTCATGTGGTAAGTTTATGTTCAGCACATGGAGACACTGCCAAACTGTTTACACAGGAAAGAAAAAAAGGAAAGATCGACACCTGATGAATGTCAGGCAAACGCCCAAGGCTTGCAGCTCTCAGCACTCCAGGAACTACCACATGGATTGGATCAGATCGGGAGGCGAAGTGCTGCATAGAAAGAAGCCAGTTTCCAGACCCAAACCCTAGCTTCCCGCCCACACGGCCAGCCCCGCCCACCACGCGGTCCCTGAGCGCTCTTCCCGGCCCGGGGTGTCAGGCGGGCAGAAAAGGTGAGGCTGAACTGCTGCAGCTGAGGTTCCGTGTTCCCACAGCAGGTGCCTTGTGCTTGGCCACCTTGCTGCTCACCCAAGCGTCCCAGCTCCCAGCAGAACAGGACTTGGGGGCCTGGGGAGCGCTCCCGGGGCCGCCGCGGGTTATTCTAAGATGAAGCCAGGTGTCTTCCATCTCAGCACCCCTCTGACGGCTGGGGAAGCTCAGAGGAGCAAGCAGAGCATGGCGGCTCGCAGAAAGCCTGTGTGAACTGTGGCGATTGGCAGGGGACAAAACCCCATCTGTTATTCTGCCTTCTATTTGCTTTAGAATTTCTAAGAAAGTGAGCAGTTGGGCTGCTCAACTTTATTGTTCACAGTTGGGGAGAGAAGAGTTGGAATGGAAACCCCATCTTCCCAAACTACAAAAAGCTATTTTTCTCCTGGGCTCTTTAACTGACCATGGAATCCTCCGTCCCCCAGGACAAGGGTCTCAGCTGTGTGATGGGGCCTAATCAGAACTCCCAACTGCCCGCACAAGGGTCCCAGAAGCTGCCCAGGAAGGCCTAGCGCTCAAATCTCCCGGCCAATTGGAAGTGGTGGACCACAACCTGAGGGTGGGGAGGAGAAATAAAGAATAATCCACTCCTGCCCCAGCCGGTTTGCTCAGTGGATAGAGCATCGGCCTGTGGACTGAAGAGTCTCAGGTTCGATTCTGGTCAAAGGCACATACCTTTACCAATTGATGTGTTTGTCTCTCTCTTTGTCTCTCTCCCTCTCTCTCTCTCTCTCTCTCTGTCTCTCCCCCTCCCTTGCACTCTCTCTAAAAATCAATGGAAAAATATCCTCAGATGAGGATTGAAATAAATAAAACCCCTGCTTAAAAAAAAAAAAAGTAGAATAAGCCACTCCTGCCACAGAACGGGCAGGCCAGCTGCCTCTGGTTAAAAATAAAAGATGCGCCAATCTAGCAGAGGGGGCCACCACTTGTCCGCGTGTCCTACCCTGACCCCCCTGTGACCGCCCCACCACAGCCTCACCTGGATCACCTAAAGGTGGTTTATGTCTAATGCAAGGTGACCAACTATCCCAGTTTGCCCAGGACTAAGAGAGTTCCTGGCATATGGGACTTGCACTTTCAAACAGAGACAATTCGTTAAATCAGGAGTCACTTACTCGATGGTGACGTGTGAGTTACATCTCTAAAAGTGGCTGCCTATGTTAAAGACTGAGGGCTGCGGATTCTCCCGGCATCCTTTGGGTCATCTTAAGCCTCTGACTTCAAGCGTGTGGGGCAGGTGAGGTAGAGCAGGTGAGAGCAATGGGTTTGCACCCACAGCACTAAAGGAGCTCCACACCTCCATCCAGCCCATCCCCCCAATTCCCAGACCTGATCCCATGCTTCCCTCGGTAAAGTAAGAGCTTCTCACACTGTCCAGTCATGCTATTCCCCAGCGCTCCTTCTACCTGGCCCCTGGTATCAAGTAGAAAAGCTAAGACTTAGGCTGTGGTAGCTGCGTTTGGTTACCTCCCAACAGCCAACCTCACAATTGGAACCTTGGTTTTGTTCAGATTTTGGGTAACTGAGGTGCCCAGCCCTAGAGAGTTGTGGCAATTGCTTTCCTCTTTGCTCATGATTGGTCTAGCTCAATGGTTGGCAAACTGCGGCTCGCGAGCCACATGTGGCTCGCGAGCCGCAGTTTGCCAACCACTGGTTTAGGGTGAGCAAGCCGGCCAGGTCTGGCCAAGGTGTCAGAGAAAATCTACTGGGGGGAATTCTGCAAAAGGGTTTAGGTCTGCCACTCCTTTTCTGCTTTGCAAGCTGCCCGAGCAAGGACACAGTTTTGGAACTCCTGCAGCCATCATCATGTGACCACTGGGGGACGTGGTAACGGGGGAAGGAAAGAAGATGGGAGAGATGCCAACTCAGGGCCATGTCATTGTTGAACTACTGAACCAACCCTCTACCTCAGGTGTCTGATTATGTGAAAAGGTACACTCCTCAAGGAAGCCAGCGTGGCCTGTGGCTTGCAGCCAAGAGCCCCGGGTAGAGGAGAACAACAACACTCGAAGCCCTCGCAGAGAAACCCACGGGGAGACGCCTATCTCCAGGGAGGACACCTGTCTGGCCCAACCTGGACAGATGTGCACCTGACTCCCCAAGTCAGGAAATTCACCAGCTTCCTGCCTCTTCCTCCTGCCCTTCCTCCTCACGATCACTACAGAATGACTCACCTCCTTGGAACTGGAGGGCCTTGGGGTCACCCCCACGGGACCTTGAAGCAAAGAGGGCCAGCCCATCACACCACGTCCCTTCCTTTAGAGTGGGTGGTGGTCGAGGGAGGGAGCGCTGGAGTCTTGCTGTGGAAGGCAAGTTATTTAACCTTCCCAGGCCTCCGTTCCTTCATCTGTCATGGGGACGATAGTGCCTAGCTCACAGGTTATTGTGAGGAGAGTAAGGATGGAATATGTCAGATGCATCTGGCACTGCCTCACAGGCTCCCAGGACCACCCTTTGGGGCATCTTAAGCTTCTCACAGTCTAAGAAAAGCTGCGATGGGCCTGATGATTTTATTGCAGCTGAAGGATGCAGCTTAAGGTCAGCAAAAGGGAAAAGCAGCACAGGGCAGGGTCCAGCAGAGACCGGGCACAAGCTGCCAGGTGTCCTCTCCCAGGGGAGTTGTGGGGACAATTGATCAATTTTTCCAGCAACAACATGTAGCATCACATTGTGCTGTCAACCGGGGAAGCCCTCCTGGGTCTTGGTGTCCGGGGTTTTACTGGTGGTTCCTAACTGGGCAGAGAGCACCTCCATGGCTGACCTTAGCTCCTCCATCTCCCCTCCTCCGAAAGTCACACTGATTCAGCCTGGCCCAGGGTCCCCACCATAAATCACATTATTAGCAGAAACGACCTGGCTTGGCCCAAGGCCCCTGGTAAACTAAGACACTCTTATCAGGCAGCTCATTGCAAGGGCTTGGAGGCTATCTCCCAGGAGTTGGTCTGGAGCCATACTTTTCTTTGAAATGTGCAAGATTTGAACATCCCACACTTGCTGAGTCAACCCTTTGCCGCACAGACACGTAAGACGCACCCAGTGCTATTTCTGTTTCTTACGTGGGGCTGAAATCTGCCGCCCGCCGGCATCCACCCCTGGTTGCTAGTGCTACCCCTAGAGAAGTCTCTGGCTTCAGTCTACCCTTTCTCCTCATCGTTGGGGGTGGACCCTCCTGGCCCATTCCTTCCATGACGGAGGGACCTCCACTCAGACAGCATCATGGGTCCTCCTTCCCCTCACTCCTGCCCCAGGGAAGGGGAATGACTTTCTGATGGGGAGATTTGGAAGAAAGATCAGGGAGATGGTAATGGATGAATACGAAGGGCCACAGGGTCCTTTTGTGATGTTCAGCGGGGAGTGGGGGTGGTTTCCAGGTGTTCAAAGCTTGTTTGGAGAGATTCTATGAAAGGAAGTAGGGAGGATGGGGCCGACCTAGACTATCAGAGGAGATGGCGCGGCTGTGAGTCCTGAGCTCGAAGGACAGAGGCCCGCCTGCTTGGGCGCTGACTCTGGCCTCCAGGCACCTCACTTCCGTTGCTTCAGGGAGATTCCCTGCCGTCCGGCAGTGTTTGGGGGGCCAAGGAGAGGATATGTGACTCAGTGAAACAGACAGGCCCGTTGGAAATAAAGGCACAGTGACAGCTAAGGAACCCTGGCCCCAAGCCACCTATGTGACAGTCTCAACCCTCTGTGAACAGCCCGATGTGGTTGTTTCCACAGGGGCAGCCAAATGGCAAGGGAGCACGGGTGACTTGGACTTGGACCTCGGTCCTGCACTTGCTGACATGGAGACATGGAGACCCCGGTAAAGGATGGACCCTCCCAGGGTCAGCTTTTCCCAACAGGGAGACAGCACCTGCTTCCAAAGGTGCCTGTGGAAGTAGAGGGTGTATTGGCGTTGCCTGGGAAATGTACACAAACGATTCCTGCTCCACAGGTCAAAGGTGAAAACCAGTTTCTCTTCATAGTGCCACCTTACAGGTGTCCCACTGCCCATGGGCTGAGCTCATCTGACTCCAGCCCTGGAGCCCCAGAAAGCTCTGTGAGTCTGATCGGCCACTCTGCAGACTAACTAGAGGGGAGATAGACAGAGGTGGGCAAAGCCAGCGAGGATGTGACAGCCTAACAGTGAAAGCGGAAGAAAAGCCAGCTGGGCGAGGATAAGAGCTGCAGAAGTAAAGCGATCGGAGGTCATTTAGTGCCTGGGAGAGCGAGGGACCCCTCCCAGGAGACCGTGCATTCAGTAACAAGTCATGAAGAAAGGAAAGTCTGTTCAACACAATCCGTTTAAGAAGATTAAGAACAAACATGTTATACATCGGAGCAATATTACCATTGCAAACAGGACAACAGTTAGAAGGTGGAAACCACAGGCGTCCAAAGGACCTATTTTGGGGCGCTGCCTCCTCTGATGATGGGGGACAAATGGAGCTCCCCAAAAGAACATACCGGGGTCCTTTGGCCTCTGAGCAAGGTATTATTTAGGTAGAAGGAAAGCAACAAAAATGGGGGAAGGGGAGCCAATGGATAAGGACTTCGGATTTGTCCTTCCATTTAAAAAATCTTCTACTCGCTCCTCGGCTAGAAGCACAGCTCCTACTTGGGGAGGCCTCAGTTTGCCTGGATCTTCTTGGGGAGGCCCAGCGCCTCGCGGCTCCTGCCCAACAGCATGCCCTCCAGCCGCTGGCAGTGCTCCCGGAGCTGCTTCTCGCGGGGCAGCAGGAAGGTAAGGACCTTGTTTCTCACGATGCCCCGGTCCTCCTCCTCCCTCAGTCGCTGCTTCACACGGGCCGCCTGTTCCTCCTGCTGCACCAGGGCCCCGTTCATCTCACAGAAGGCGTCTTCCAGGTAATGGATGGACTTCAAGGCCTCGTTCTTAAAGTCCTCCAGCTCCCGCTGTACCGCAGCCACCTTCTGCTGCAGGACCTCCAAGTCAGCTGACGGCAGGAGGCCGGAGGGCCACGACTGGGGGAGGGAAAAGTCCCCAGACTGGAGGCCGCTCTCCACCATCTTCTTCCCTTGTAAAGTATTCACCTTCATGAGAATGGGCCCCGCCTGATAGAGTGGTTCCATAGTCTTCCCGTTTGGACAAAGAGAGGGAGCTAAGAGACCTGCCAAGTCAGTGAAGTTTTGGGAGGAGGGGTGGGGAGGGGGGCACTAGAGACAAGACACACGATCATTTGAAGTGGAGAAACCCACATATTGTGACATCAGGGCCCCTTCAGCCAATCAGGAGGCAAAGCCACAATCCATTCATTTGCATATTATAGTTCCATTGGTTGGTTAACCAGAGCTTTGTGTGCTCATCCACTCAAGAGGTATTTAGTTGTCCCTCCTGAGATACAGGTTCTGATGAGCTCATCACCCTTCCAGAGCCAGAGTTTAATCTCTCCCTTAACCTCAGAGACAGACCAAGGCCCAGAGCAGGGGAGTAAACCAGCCAAGGCAAAGCAGACCGGGCCAGGCCAGGCGCCCTGGCTGCCAAGGCTGGGTGGTCTCCCACACCACGAGGGGCCTGGAGGGTCTCAGAATGGTCTCTAGGCTTCAGTGCCTCCTCAGTAAAACAAGCACATCGTAAGAGATAATACCTAATCCACTTCTAGCTCCAAAATGCTATAAAAAGGTAATTTCTGATTCCAATCCATACTCCTATAATGATGTCAGAATTCCAGATAATGTTAGAAGCGGCGAGAAATGCACTGAGGTTTGATGTATGGTCCACAGCAGTGCTGACTTGGGATGTGCGGGGTAAAAACGGGTCACGTTCATTTATTCTGCAGGTACTCACTGAGTGCTCACTCTGCACCAGGAACAGGGCACAAGGGTGGCAAGCGGCATGGCACCCACTCCCGGCCCTGCAGGGTCATTGCCCGAGTGCCAGCAGAGATGAGAAAAGACATGTAGAGGGGTAAATCGCACGCGTCCTATCTGATTACTCTAAGGAAGGAAATGTTTCTAGCTGACCTACGTTTGGTTTCGTCAAGAACAAACCTCTATCTTGCTCATCTCGATCTCTTGCCCAGATTTCTCTTCTGGTCTCCGAATCTAAACATCTCTCCAATGTGCCTCAAATGCGATACAAAGCTGAATTGGTTATCATTTCGTTCAAACTGGTTGCCGTCTGGATAATGACACCAGCCCGGGGCAGCACCCACGCCAGCATCCATGTGACAAACCTGGGATCGATGGAGACCCCTCCACATCCAAGTGGCTCTGAGTCCTTTTGATGCCACCATCTCTGAGCACGCTAGTATCAGACCACCTGGGCTGGGGTGCAGCTCCATCACCTACAGCTGTGTCTCTTACCGCCTGAGTCTCCACTTCCTTATTTATGCAGTCTGAACACTAATTCAATGGTGTGCAGGTCCCTGGGAGGAAAAAAAAACAATAGCTCTGATTTATAGCTGTTGCCAATTTCCATAGTGTAAATATTCCCACCATGGCTGATCTCAGGCTACCAACAGGATGTCTCTGGGAAGAGATATGCTCAATTGGCCCTCATGAACCTGAATGAGCCAACTCTGCAACCACAGGGCCCATGATGAGGGCAGCTGCCTTCCCCGAGATGCAGATTGGCCTACCTAGCCTCTAGGTGCTAGAGTGCCTGCAGTGGGCATCAGAGAGGGCACTTTGCAGGGAAGTTCATGGCTAAACTAAGGAGTAATTTTGAATCTCAAGATGGGATAGCGAACCCAAATACTGAAACAGAATGTTTGGTGGAAAGAGCACTGTTCTAGGAGTCAGAAGATCGGATGTCTGGAAGTGCCATGTGACCGCAGGTGGGCCACCTCCCTTGTCTGGGCCTCTTTTCTCTGCTGGAATGTGAGAAAGTGGGAGGCAACTTCCCTGAGGTCTCTGATGTTCTAAGAACCATACGGTCCTTCCTTTAAACCTCTCCCCGGTCCTTCCTTTAAACCTCTCCCCGGGGCTCTTAACGCCTTCTCCCTTTTTGTGACCTAGGACCCGTCCTTCCAGGCCCCCCTGTAAGTTACATGGGGGCAGGGACTGCGCATCTCTCATCCTATGTACCCCCAGTATCCTGCCTGGTGCCCTACCCGTAGGGCACTTAGAAAACAAGATGAAACAGAGGTTGTATTCATAGGCAGCTCTCAAATCCAGGGGCTCCCCTGGCTTTCCTTCTGACGTGATGACACCTACTGGTCTGTGTGGAAACAGCACCCTCTTGATTCCCAGACCTGAGATCCACAGGGGAACTGGGAAGATGATGTAAACAGCCTGCAGTCCTGTGGTGTATTATTGG
>NW_006286790.1:1225705-1229059 GCF_000327345.1 Myotis davidii
TTCCCAATAAGTATGTTTTGAATCAGCAAAAGAAAAAATGTGTCTCTGGCTTATGGTTTATCTCATTCTTTGAGAGTCTCTCTCTCTCTCTCTCTCTCTCTCTCTCTCTCTCTCTCTCTCTCCATTTATTCTCAGCCTCTTTGTCTCTCTCCCACAGAGAACGCAGGAAGTCAGAACCAGAGCTATGAAAGACAAGTAGCAAAAGTTAAAAAGGAAAGCAGTTCCTCAATTTCCCCGGTGCTTTTTTAAAAAAATATATATTTTATTGATTTTTTACAGAGAGGAAGGGAGAGGGATAGAAACATCGATCAGCTGCCTCCTGCACACCTCCCACTGGGGATGTGCCCACAACCAAGGTACATGCCCTTGACCGGAATCGAACCTGGGACCCTTCAGTCCTCAGGCTGATGCTCTATCCACTGAGCCAAACCAGTTAGGGCTCCCCGGTGCTTTTTAATGAGGTTTCAGTTCATTTCTCCTCAGAGCCACGGGGAGGACCGCGTTCCCCCTGAGCCTCTGTCAGCAGAGGAGCCAGGCTGGGCAGCTCCCGAACCTTCTGGGGGCCTCAGCAGGGGCAACTCGCCACTGGGCACGTGCTCTGCATGTCCGCCTCCTAGAAGCTTCACCGTCCAGGCCTGCGCCTTCCTCACAAATTCCCTTCCATGGAACCCAGGAAAGACAGCACGTCTGTTTGTGCTCTTCAAGGTGTCAAGAGAAAGGGATGCTGACATCTCCTGGCCAGCACCTGTCAGGAGGGTTTCTCTGTCCCTGGTCTATTCCCACAGTCCACAGGCCCCCTGTGTCTCAGGATAATGGGGGAGCAAGAAGAGCTATCACCCCACTGAGATCCAGAGCCCCCCCCCGAGAATCAGACCCCACCTGAGTGGGAAGGGTCCCAGGTTGGGGACACTCCTGCCCACATGGACCAGCACCCCTCCCAGGCCCCTGCTGCCTCTGCATGTGAAGAAAAGGGACACGCCATATGTGCACTCCTTCATGTGCCTCTTTAAAAGTGAGGGGAACCCTCTAGAGCTCCTCACCTCCCGTTTAGAATCACACTCACGGTCCTGTGTCTGAGCCAAGTACTGGCCCGGGGGCTGGAGCTCCCATAGTCGGCTCTGACTCATCACAGGCCCTCCTGGGGCTAGGCCGGGCCTCCCCAAAGCACAGGCCTCCCCAGGCAAGAAAGGGGAGGATAGACAACCAGCAGAAGCACAGGCCTCCCCATGCAAGGACCAACTTGGGGTGCTTTTCCCAGGCAAGAAAGGGGAGGATAGACAACCAGCTGTGGCTTCCACGAAGCATGGTTGTATCAGAAGAGAAAACACATGAAGGAACCAAGCTCATGCTCCAAAACTGAGCTGCTCATGTCAGCTTCCAAGCAGAGTCTTCTAGGAATCCCTTAAAACCAGTCCATCTGCCTCCACAGCCAGGAAAAGAGCTATGAAAAGAGCCTAAAAGTTCAGAGCAATCTCTCAGCAACACCAAAGAGTGTGTGGTGGGCTATTTCCAAAGCAGAGAAGGCAGTAGTTGGCCCTTCCCAGCACACTACTGTCTTCCCAGAATCCCCCGGGCCTGGGCCACCCCAGGTGGCTGCTGGCCTGGGAGAGGATGCTCCACAGCCTGCGGCTCCCCAGATGTGCCCCTACCAACAAGAGCAATCTGGACACACGGCATCTTAAAATCCAAGCGCAGAGAGGGCTCCCTCCAGCCTTCACTCACCCATCCATCCAGTCGCGTATTCGAGGGCATTGACTGAGCGCCTCCCTGTGCACACAGAGCTGGGCAATGGATTTAAGAGAGCAAACAAGAGAGAGGACCCCTGTTCTCAAGCCGCTGGCATTTCAGCAGAAGGAGACAAACAAAAAAGTGGAGCAACCAGCAACGAAGGTGGCTGGGGCTGGTCTAAGGGCTCTGAAGGGAGTAAACAGGACAAGGTGATGGAGAGCCTGGGGCGGGAGGGGCACTCAGGGACGGCTTTGTGAGGGGAGGGCACTTGGGGTGAGTCGGAACGATGAAGATACCTGGGAAGAGCAAGTGGAGAGGCCTTGAGGCAGGAACAGGCCCAGAAGGAGTTGGGGAGGGGGGAGGTGCAGGGCCTGAGCCGTGGGGGACCTGGGATGGCAATCCCCCGTGAATGCCCAGTGCCCTGTCAAGGGCGCCTCTAGCTGTACAAGACTTCCAGCTCTGCAGCTGGTTTTCCAGTCTGGGGAATGGGGGCAAGGCTGGGGTGCAAGTGGGGACCAGGACCAAGAACCCAACTTGGTGCTGTTCAGCATGATTAATTAACCCAGAGCCCGGCCCAGGCACAGCGCTAAAAATACCTGCTTCCCGCCGCGGTGCGGCAGCTGCCACCCAGCAACTTTTCCCCGTTGCCATTTATCATAATTTGACACTGATAAGGAGTGTCCATGGAGCCGTGTGTCTGCAAGAATAGGGTTCATCCGCAGCCCGCCAGCCGGCTGGCTTGTGGGAACCAGCCGTGGCGGTTTCCTACCCGAGCCCTCTCCCAGCCCGGAGCCCCACCTCGGCCACCCCTCGATGTGCCTGCCACCCGCCCAGCCCACCGCCCGTGGCTGGCCTCCCCTCCTGGAACGCTAGTGGGCCCGCCTGCAGGGTGCGAGCCAAAGCTTTCTGGAGAGCAGGGGCGCATGGTCGGATGCCATGTTTCACACCACTGCCACCCCGCAACTCGGCCGAGCGCCATCCATCAGAGGCCCTGCCAGCTGGGGCGGCACTTTAATTAAAATATGTAAAACATGCTGGGGGGAGTGGATCTGAAGACACAGGAGCGGTCCTTGGACACGAGGGGTACAGGCAGCCCCACCAGTGGGCTGGCCCTTCTCCAGCCCCAGAGGCCTAGCACTGAGCCAGGCCGGGGCCTCCAAGCAGGTGGGGCGGGGGGGAGGGAGGGCGAGGTAATGCCCTGCACCAACCACCTGCTCCACCTCCACCGGGCACGGAACTTCTCTGGGGCAGAACAGCCAGCACGGTGACCCAGAGACCAGGCCAGGAAGGGCCTGGCATCGCCCCAGCTGGAATATTCTATCCCACTCTCAACACTAATTTTCTTAAATGACCCATCATGAAGCTGGTACCTGGACATTTATATTAACTCTTTAGCAAAGCCATTTCCATGGCCAAGACGAATGAGCTGCCCAAGGTTACTCTTCCTTCGACTGCCTTCTATGTGGACAGGAAGTGTGATCACACTGTTTAGGGCAGGGCCAGGCAAATGTTTCTTTTTTTAAAAGAAAATTTTTTATTGATTTTGGATAGGAAGGGAGAGGGGAGAGAAATAGAAATATCAATGATGAAAAAGAATCATTGATCGGCTGCCTCCTACACGCCCCC
>NW_006286790.1:1229580-1239641 GCF_000327345.1 Myotis davidii
ATGAGAGTCATCCATCAGCTGCCTCCCTGCACGCCCTCTACAGGGGGTTGAGCCTGCAACCACGTGACTCTCAACCACTGAGACACACCAGCTGGACTGGGCAAAGGTCAAATCAGAAAAATTATAGGCCAAAATTTGTAATCCCAACCTTTTCTTAAAATCAGACAAGGCCATTGTTTTAAGCATCCTTCTCCTCCGTACCCCCCCACCCCACCCCCACCCCCATCATTGAAGGAATTTGTGATTTTTACCGAAACATCAGAACTCTGGGGCTCAGGCCTGTGGCACATTTTCTGTGCAATGACACAGACACGGGGAGTGTTGAGGGGTTCGGGGAGGAGAATTGAACCCTGAGCCCATCAGACACCAGGGACCCGTAAGAGCCCAGTGGGAGCTTCTGTTCTGGGGGAGCAGGGGGCAGGGGCAGTATCCGCAGGCAGGTGTCTGGGGACAGCAGACAGAGCTGCAGGAGGGTGATGGGGCCCGGGTTGTGTGGGTGGCTGACTCTCTTTCCTACTCTCAGCCCTCCCGAGGGCAGCAAGGCGGGGAGGGCACCCACCGGCTCTAAAATCACCCCGCAAAGCCAAGCTGCTGCTCCCTCAGGCCCACACCCCTCTAACCGGGAACAGAGCCAGAGCCGCTGCCTGCATGTCGGGTGTCGAGCTGAATTATGCGAGCTTAAAAACCAAATCCCCTCCTTCCTGGGTTACTTAACTGTCTGCCTGGCGAGGCGGGGGGATTACTGGTGACAGACACCAGGGCCTGCCTGGCGGCTCCAGACAGAGGAGCTTTGATCACCTGGAAAACTCCAGACACCAGGACTCCTAATGATGAGTAATGAGCTCAAACCATCGGAAAGTTACCCAGCGCCGCCGCCGTGGGGACACACACAGCTTCCCATGGAAGCCTGGAAGCCTGGGCCAGGGTGACAGGGCACAGTCATCTAGTGCCCTGCAGGAGAGCAGAAGAGGGCGACCCTCTCCCACCCCCACCCAGGGCCCCACGCTCACTGAAGAGGTGGGCGGTTTCTAGGCTCTGGGCACTTGACTGCTACAGGGTTGGTTTGGGGTCTAGACGCCAGAGGTTGTTTTTTATGCAAGAGTGCAGCCTTCCTGTTCATTCAGTCTTCATTCATTTGGTCATTCATTCATTCATGTACCCAAAACACATTTAGCGAATGATTAAGATGAGCCAGCCTGGTGCTTGAGGCTCAAGACACTAGACACCTGAGATGGGATTTCTGTCCTACTGTGGTGACGGCCTAGCGGCCCTAGCCAGTCCAACAGCACGGCTCTGTGCTAAGGGGCCTGACAGAGGGCTGCAGGGCTCAAGAACACCCAGAGCGGGGACTCTAAGTTAGACGGTCCCTTCTCCTGCTGGGGACAAGGAGCAGGCTGGGGGTGGAATTAGGAGATCCCAGGCCCCTCCAGGCTTCAGCTCTGGAGTCACACCCACGCCCCTTCGCCTGGGATTTCCTGCTCTGAGGTTAGCCGGGAAGATGTCAACCTTGTGTCCCCTGTTTGGCTTTATGGAAACTGAGGCTCAGTGATCCTCAAACTCGGGCATACATTATCATTATCTCTGGAGAGCGTTAAAGATCATCTCTAAGGTCAGGATTTCACCCTCAAGAGATTCTAACTCAGAAGGTCTTGGGAGACTGGAGTTAGGGGGACCAACCCTCTTGATTTGCCCTGAACCAGGAGGGTGCCTGGGATGTGCGACTTCAGGTTTTACAATGAGGACAGTCTCTGAAATCCCAGACAAGTCACCCTCGCCGGGCAGGCGCTCAGTCTCTGCCCCGTAGCATTCCTTCCTTCTTGGGTCACAGAATCAGGCAGCAGCACGCTCCGGGAGGGTGAGCCCTCACCCAGCCCCAGGTGGTGCACCTGGGTGCATTCCGTAATTCCATTCCCTGTTGCTATTGTCTCATTAAGGTGGGCCTGTAACCCACTGCACACCGATGAGCTGCAAAGGGAAGAGTCATGGAAAGGTTTTACATTTGATACAAGAGAATGAGACAAACAGAGGGAGAGAGGGAGCTAGGGAGAGAGAAAGAGAGCTGGGGAGGGAAGTGGGGGGAAAGAGGGAACGAGAGAGAGATGCTGCCTCTTTTATGTCTTAGATGTAGTTGTGTGAGAACATTGTAGTTGGAACTGTGGCAGCCACTCTGCAATCATGAGGCAACAAACCTAAGAAAAATTCAGCTGTGCTAAGGACGCACAATTAGATCAAAAGAGCCTCCATTGTGCATAACATCACGGAGTCACTCACTACACCGAATCTCAAACGATCTGTCTCCAGTCGAATTACGTGATTTAAATGCCTTTCTTGCTTAAACAACTTTCACCTGGTAGTCTATTAATTGCAGCCAAACACATCGTGACTGTAACAAAGGTCCTAGAAATTGGTATTTTAAACAAGACCCCTAAGTCCTTCTGATGCTCTCCATCAATCTAGCCAGCACAATGGTTCTCAAAGTGTGTCTTCGGCCTGGCAGCAAGCAGTATGGACTGGAAACTTCTGAATCAGGCACCCTCGGGGATGGGACCCAGCAGTTTTTGTTTTAATAAGCCTATCAGATGACTGACGATCACCCAAGTTTAACAATCATTGAGCTCATCAATACCTGAGACTCCCTGACTAACACCAGATCTCGGGAACTTCTGGATGAGGCTTTGAAACTTAACCCACATCAAGCCTTCTTCCTTTTATCACTTGAACAATAAAGCAGTTTGTCTCTTCACCTTCTGTCATTTTTCTCCCTCCTGCCTAGTCCCTTCCCCAGGTAAACTTGAGTTAATTGAATGCTTTGGTCGGATTTACGGGCCTGTTATTAAATAGACACATGGTGACCGGGGAGGGAGGGAGTTTTTGTGGGCAGGCGTGAACTCGCAGTGAAGGAGGGACAGTGGATGTCCACCCCCTGCCCCAGAAATCCCTCCATGAGCTCCCACTCCTCCCACACATTGCATGGTCGTGGCCTGGGAAGGAAGGCGGAGGGAGGCCCGGGCAGCCCATCCTCTCTGCCTGCTAGGGAAGCTCTTCAGCTGGCCTTTTATATTCCAGGGAGCGCCCTACTTCTCCACGTAATGAGTTACTCAAAACCCCAGTGAAAGTTCCAGAGGCAGAAACTGAACAATAGGCCTCAAGTTGCGAGGGGATCCGTTCTCAGTTAAGAAGGAAATTATAAATGGCCAATTACACATCCTCTTTCAAATACGTTTCCAGCATTCCATGTGTGCTCCTGAATTTTGTGAGTCCTCACAACTGAGCACACTGTCCAACGGCCATCCAGTAGCATCACATTATTAATAATAACTTACTAAAAATCGATAATAATAATAATTCCTGCCAGGAATGCGGTGCTTTCCAGTGTCTGGCCCAGGGGCTTTGTGTGCACTCTCCCTTTGAAACTAAAGAGCCTCCAGCCCAGGCATGAGCCCAAGGCTCATTTTGTCCTGGTTGGATTGGGCGTGAGCCCTGTAGCAGTAGCTTCCTTTTGTCCATCTTCCCCTCAGATCTATCCGCTAAGCCAAAACGCCATAAAATAGTTAAACACGCGCACCACTTCCAGTGTGTGGTCTAAGCTGGCGGCATTGCTTAGACCACACATTGGCCAACAGCTACGCCCCCACACCGCAGCCTGGTATGGCTGAGGGTCTATCAACCAAATCCAGCAGGTGGCAGGCACCGAGGGGCTTTGAAGTGCATTGTCAGGAAGTGAGGGTTGTGCCCAAGCCCGGCCAGGGTCCCTGTGTCTCTGGCTCCCACTCCCATGGGTGTCGTGGTAGGCGCCTCTCTCACGGGGCCTGCTCACACCCACCGGCACGTCCTTCTCTCGGGAGGTCGGCGGCCACACACTCCCTTGCTTGATCTCGTGATCAACAGTTTACTCGGCTATAATCATTTGGTCATTATGACAGCCAAGACCTAGACACCAAATGGTCCCTCTTGGTAGGACCATGACATGGGGTTGCTACTACGGACATGATAATGGGGGTGAGCAATAATTGGAAACCTCTGAGGCTATCTTATGGCCATCCCATGAAGGGGAGGCAACTGGGAAAGTGAGCCTGGAGAGCTAAGCAAAGAAGACCCAACCACTGCCAAGTTTGAGGTGTGCTTGCAGCCAAGCCCCTGGGGCCCAGCAGGCTGCCTCCTCCCACACCCTGAGTGTGGACTGACAGTCTGTAGCTGCCCATCTCACTCGGCACCCCCTTTCCTTCTGGCATCTCCCTACAGCCACAGAAGCAAGTTTTTGCCATAAGCCTGGTAACTCCAAGCCACCCTGTGCCCATCCAGGGGATAGAGTTGAAAGGATGTGTAGGAGCCTGGCTTTTAAAGCCTCCTTGGTTTGACCCAGGGCACTTGGGTTAGGGATGGATCAACATGGTCTCATGGGTTGGGGATGACACAGGTCCGCAGAGGTTGGCTAAGGCCCCAGAGGGAACTGCTTCTGAGATGCAGTGTTTGGGGGCAATGAAAAGGCTGGGCCACGGGAGAGGCGCTCGCTGTGAAACCCCGCTGGGCCAGGATGCTCCTCCGAGCCTAAGAACAGCAGCCAGCGTGGCTGGGCCTCCCCTGTGCCCCCCCCTTCCCCCGCTGCCACACACGCCTTCTGAGTAACAAAGCCTTCAGGAATCAATCAGCTTTTCAGGATGCACCTTCCTGTCTGAACAGCTCCCTTTCCTCCCTCAGTTCTTGCCGGGGAGGTCAGAGTTCACATCAAATGTCATTAATCATCTTCTGGGGGCTGGAGGCTCATTGGACAGTCCTATTAATCAGAGGCCTATCACACCCGCAGCCTGGCTGGGTCGCCATTGTCCTGTTCCTCACCTATCATAGAACGATTAGATTATCAGTGACAACTGAGACACCCTTTGAGTCACGGGGAAGCCGGAGAATGGGGTTGCTTTTATTTTTTTTATTTATCCTCCTGATTCGAGGATGAGCTGTTTCTGGTCTTGTCACACTGCATCCTTTTCTTCAAAGAATCAGCTTTAAGAATCCAATTTGTCAAACTGGACAATCACTGGCAAATCCAAAAAGAAAAAAAAAGAAGAAAAAACCGGCAGCGACTTTGTCAACAAAGGTAAAATAAAGCAGAAGGTATTAAATGGAACCTGAAAGGATTAGAAAATAAGTTGTGTTTGACAACAATTAATCTGTGAAAAGCAGGGTCTTTGTAGAAAGAACCAGGCAGAGATGGGTCCCAAAGTGATTTGGTGATTCACGGCCGGGCCCAGCCAGGACCTAGATAGCCGCCCCGCTCCCAGGGGCAGGTCAAGTTGAGACCTGGTGCTGGAAAAGAATGAAAACAAATGTCTTCCCCTAACTTCCTGCCTCCCAGTAGCAACAGCAGCGACACAAAACAAAACAACCAAACCTACAGAATCTGATTAGCCAACGCCATCCCAATACATTTAATTTAAAAGTTAATTTGATTCTCCAGAGAAGTCTAAAACACAACAACAACCAGGACACAGCAGCACGAAGCACACAGCTCCCCGCCCCTCCCACTTCCGTGACAGACTCTGTCACACAACCAGGGAGCCCACCACAGTGGCTGCTGCAGGGCTCAGAGGGAAGGGGGCGCGTTCCCGCCCTTTGGAGATGTAGAGACCAGCTGAGCACATGAAACCCCTGGACCACTTTATTTATTTATTTTTTAATATATTTTTATTGATTTCAGAGAGGAAGGAAGAGGGAGAGATAGAAACATCGGGGTGAGAGAGAATCACTGATTGGCTGCCTCCTGCCCGCTCCCCACTGAGGATTAAGCCTGCAACCTGGGCACGTGCCTTGACTGGGAATCAAACCTTGACCTCCTGGTTCAAAGGTCGACGACGCTCAACCACTGAGCCATGCCGGTTGGGCCACCTGGACCACTTTAGGTGGGACAGGGTCTTGGTGATGTAGAGTCCAGGGACTACAAACCCATGTTCCTCGGGGGTCCAAGAAGAAATAGGAACTAGGGAAAGGGGCTGAGTGTAAATCCAGGAGGCTCTGTCCCCTACTCCTCATGCCCTGTAGGAAGGGGAGCGCAAATGCATCAGATCTTCCAGTTTTTCATGAGATCCTGGAGACCTGGGTTTTTATGTGAATACTCCCTATTGCAAGTGTGGGCAATTTCTCCAAATAAAAAGAAAAGCACTGTGCATATTTGACCCCCACGCCTGGGATTTGTGAAACTGTTCTGACCTACCAGCCTCGGTGCAAATAAGAATTGCGAGGCCCAGAGAGGCTGGTCGCCTTTGCTGTATCTTTGATACTGTATTCACTTAATTTTCCTACCTGACAAACTAGCTCTGAGGGGTTATCTGTGTGGGTGCAATCGAGGCCCGGGACAGGAGGCCAGGGGCTGTGAGGTCTGTGTGAGTGTAGTATCCACTTCCCCACGGCAAAAAAAATAAACGGGGCTTGGGAGCCAAACTGCCCAGTTCAAATCCTGGTTCTGCCACTTACTAGCTGTGTGACCTCAGGCAAGTTACTCAACTTCTCTGGGCCTCCGTTTCCTCATTTTTTAAATGGGAATGATAATAATGTCTACCTCAGGAGGTTGCTGTGAAGATTAAAGGTGGCATAGAACAGAGCCTGCCACGTGGCAAGGGCTCCATAAATTGTTCTTGTTGTTAGAATATGTAATCATATTTTATTTCATCCCCAATGGTGCCTGGTATTGAGACACAACGTTATAGGGGGAGGCCAGGAAGAACATTAGAAACCATGATTGTTTGATTATCTAATCTTGGAAAAAACTGAAGTACACGAATGGCAAAGCATTTTTCTTTTTTAAAAAATATTTTTTTATTGCCCTAGCCGGTTTGACTCAGTGGGCAGAGCATTGGTCTGTGGACTGAGGGGTCCCGGGTTCGATTCCAGTCAGGGGCGCATGCCCCAGTTGCGGGCTCTATCCCCAGTGGGGGGCGTGCGGGAGGCAGCTGATCGATGATTCTCTCTTATCATTGGTGTATCTATCTCTCTCTCCTACTCCCTTCCTCTCTGAAAAACCGGTTATGGTGCAAAGTATATATTTTCTGCAGCAGGACATGGGGAGACCTAGGCATTCCTACCTACAGCTCACTCTTGACCACTTCCATAGGTCTGTGCCAACCGTTTTGCTTTTCTACTGTGACCTCATTGGAAATAAGAAAAGTTTCCATTATAAATGGGTTTAGGGCAAAGCCACACAAGCCTTTAAGCTCCCGAATATTTCATCAACATCAGCATAGTCAGCTCCGAGGAACGAGGAACGCCTCCACCCCCTCGCTCATTACAGAAAGATTTGTGAGGCATCCCGGGGCGCCTTTGTCCACTGCAAGTTTGCAACCGGCTTCATTTTGAAAAGGGATTGTTCCCCAAGGCGGTTTGCGATCCTTAGTGAGCGGCTGAGCCTCACCGTGACTGCGGTGTTTGGGGGAAGACGCTGTGCTATGGTCCAGCCAGTTGATCATTTGTGAAAATCGAACACTTGAATGTGTTAACTCTTGACAAAAGCTGACAGGTACCATGTCCGCCTCTATCCGGTGATTAATTAGAGACTGCCGGAGGGGCTGGCGTGGCGTGGGAGGCCCGAGTTTGGTGCGAGATAGATCTGGGGACAGAGCTTGACTCCTCACTCGGCTCCGAAGCCGTGGGCTAGTTTCTTAAACTCTCTGAGTCCCCAGTTATTCATGTGTGAAATGAGGATCATAAAACCTACTTCGTGGGACTTCGTGAGGATGAAACAGAACAACGTATGCGCCCAGAAGCTGGGAGGGCCCTTCCATCCACTGTGTTCCCTGGAGAAGCAGAGCTGCTGCTCACAGGAAGACGAGGCAGGGTTACCCCTGGTCAGGCGCCTCTGAGCGACTCATTGGACCCTTGTGAAGTGCGGGGATGACTCAGCTCAGAGGCAAATTCAGCTTCATTCTCAAATGAGAGGCCAAGGACAATGAACACATTCATGCTTCAGGCTTCTGATTGGGTTTCTGACCTAAAGGCCAATTGCTGGCTTGTTTGGATGAGAGTTTACACATCCCCGAGCAGACCTGGAATCTGACATCCGAGACCGGGCTGAATTTCAGTTTAACACACAATACTCGAGGTATTGACCTTTCTACAACCTTCCACCACCCAAAGCCATCCACAGAGAGGAAGGAAGCACGGTGCCTCCCTAGGCATCCAGCGTAGTGTGAGGTGCTGGCCCCAAGAGGACGTCCTGGAGGGCACACGCCATGCAGCCCACTGGGACCTCCGGGCCATCCTTCCAACTCTGGGGAAGAGTTCCCATCCACCTCCTCAGTTCAGAGATGGATGATAGCCCCGCCAAGTGGGACCTGAGAGACTAGGTGCCTGGAGTTCGAATCCTAAGCCAGAGATAATCATGACAGCCAGTATCTACTGAGCATGTGCTAGGAGCTTTACGCCAGTATCTCATTCCACCCTCACAGCAGCCTCATAGGGTAGTAGATCACTATCACAGCTGAGAACACTAAGGAGTCAGCCCATTGCCCAAGGCCACACGGCTCCCACGGGCAGAGCCCTGATGGGAAAGCCAGATGGCAAGCTCCTGACTGCTGGCCCCAGGGCCCTTCAATGCTCTTCCAGGAACAGCCCGGCAGCCATGCCTGCACCCCAGCCCACCTCAGGGCAAGGCCTCCTTTCTGCCTGAGGAAGTCACTATTTTTTTTTAATTTTTAAAATACACTTGACGTATAATATTATATTAGTTTCGGGTGTACAACATAGTGACTAGATATTTATATAACTTACGAGTGATCACCCCAATAAATCTATTACCCATCTGACACCATACACAGTTATTACAACATTACTGACTATATTCCCTATGCTGTTTTTTATCACTGGCCATTTGTACATCTTAATCTCTTTCTCACCCATCTCCCCAACCCCCTCCCATCTGGCAACCATCAATTTATTCTTCATATCTACGAGTTTATTTCTGCTTTGTTCGTTCATTTATTTTGTTCTCTAGGTTCCACATGTAAGTAAAATCATATGATATTTATCTCTGTCTGACTTATTTCACTTAGCATAATACTTTCTAGGTCCATCCATGTTGTTGCAAATGTTAAGAGTTCATTCTTTTTTATGGCTGACTTACACTCCATTGTACATATGTATGGCAGCGTCTTTATCCACTTGTCTATTGAGGGGCACGTAGGTTGCTTCCATATCTTGGCTATTTATAAATAACACTGCTGTGAACATAGGGGTGCGTATATCTTTTCAAATTCGTGTTTTGGATTTCTTTGGATAAATATCCAGAAGTGGAATTACTGGATCATATGGTAGTTCTATTTTTAATTTCTTTTTGTAGGAAACTCCATATCGTTTTCCGTAGTGGCTGCACCAATTTACAATCCCACCAACAGTACAGAGGGTTCCCTTTTCTCCACATCCTCGCCTACACTTGCTGTTTGTTGATTTATCGATGATAGTCACTCTGACAGGTGTGACAAAGTCCCTCTTATAAGCAGAGGCCTCTGCATCCCACTGCGAGCCTCCTCTATGTACTGGGATGTCAGAGGTCACCAGGACCTGGGCTCTCACCCTACAATCCCAACCCAGGCATCCTAAAGTGCCAATGTAATTCCTGGTGCCCTGACCCACCTGGGGGAAGCACGGTGGCCTCTCTTCTCATCCCCACCCAACCCCAGACCCATGCACAGGTCTGCCCCCTGCTGGGCTGTTGGAGCCAAGGAGACGAGTTTACACCCCACACTCCCCCGCTTCTCCTCCCCCCCCTACCCCCCCAGCTTCTGTGCTGTCCTTGGCCTCTGTGTCCTTCCAAATCTCTTTCCTCACATGTTATCTAGGTCTGGGACCAAGAGGAATAGATGAGGCCTAAAATAAGTATATTAGCAACCAGGGGAGACAGTCTGGGCTCATAGAACCAAATGAAGAACCTGTAAGCTTTCAGCCTCCTGAAATTGTGGCGCTTTCCCCGCGTTTAATGCAAGCTGACAGCCCACATTGTTCTGCCAAGACAAGGAAGCCGGATCCCAGTGATAGGGGACCAGGCACCAGTGATGAGGTGGGGGTGGGGGTGGGGGAAT
>NW_006286790.1:1240055-1245553 GCF_000327345.1 Myotis davidii
GGGGTTGATTCTTAATCGGGGGCCTGGCAGGAGACCCTGGGAACGGCGGCCCACTGACAGTGGAGACCAGGAGCTCCAGATGGCTTTTTGTCTCCACGCAATAAAATATGTAATCTGACAGGCCCTGGGGTGGGACTCGGGAAACAAAAGTCTGCGGGGAGGGGGAGCCGGCGTGGGAGTGGGCCGGGTTAAAGGTATCAGAGTCTGAGGAAGACAAAAAGAAGCGACTGGCTGTCTCTTCAGGCAATTATGGGCTTTGCAAATGACATTTAATTCCAGAGGTGCGGGCGAGGGACACAGCCCGCTGTTGAGGGACACAGCCCGCTGTTTCCGGTCTTGGCAAGAGGAGAGACATTGGAAATGCCCTGGACGTTGGCCTCTGAGGAAAGGTGATAACTCTGCCAATTAACCACGGATGTGGGCTCTTTGTATCCACTCCCCCCGAGTCGTGACGGGGGTGATAGAAAGATACAGGGCTTCCCGGCGCAGTGTCATTGCTCAGAGACGGAGCAGTGATGCGCTTCCCCCTCGGACCGCACAGCCGTCCTGCAGGAAAGCAGTGCCGCATTCGTGTGGCTTCTCAGAGGGGGACACACCCCCGGCTGCTTCGCCGGGAACATCCAGACGCCCAGGGAGACAGTGGCACCTCTGTGGCCTCTGACGAGGCTGTCGCTTTTTATTAAGTAATCTCTGCCTTTCACATCGCTGCATGTTTTCCTCCCAAAGGTCTCGGCTGCTGTGCGGGCCCAGCACACAGCAGGCTCCCGATGAATATTCAACAGTGGCTGCTGGGGATGTCTCCAGATTTCATGGTGGGGGACAACTTGTCACCCAGGGGACAGACTCCACTCATGGTCACCGG
The DNA here is from genome assembly GCF_000327345.1 of Myotis davidii. Classification (NCBI taxonomy): domain Eukaryota; kingdom Metazoa; phylum Chordata; class Mammalia; order Chiroptera; family Vespertilionidae; genus Myotis; species Myotis davidii. The sequence continues at coordinate 1,240,918 of NW_006286790.1, forward strand.
GGCGAGAGCGCGGGAAACTTAAGGTGCGATGGTTTAAGGGTTCCAAGGCAGGAAAATGGGGCAGGAGGATTAGTGGATATTAGCAAGAGCCTGCTAAGCAACAAGGCTGAAGTTCTGGTGCCGATGCAGGGAAATGCTTTCTCACACAGAGGGAGGGAGAGAGAGAGAGAGAAGAAAGGCTTTTTCAAAAACCATGTGTCAACATTGATCAAAATGTTAATGGCCCCACCCTTTGACCCTGAAATCGACCCCAGGGCAATATGACAGATGTGTGCGAGATGGTAGGCATGGTGTTCATGGCAACAAGGCTCATAATAAAAAAGGAGAATCAACTTTAAATGCCCATCATTAGGGAAATCGATGGTACATCCATACAATGGAATACTCTGTAGTTATTTAAAAATAATGAAGGGAATCTACACCTACTGGTGTGGTTAAGACAGTGTTTAAAAAAAACTGGTTGAAAAACAATACATAAGCATGTATGTTTTAAAAGAAAACCACCTAAATACCTAATATGTGTACCACAAATGCTCAGACAGAGGTGACCTTTGGAGGGTTTAGGCAAAAGGAAAGGTGTTTTGTGTGTAAGGTGGGATTCTTTCTGTTTTCTCTATATTTTTACTCTCTATTGTTCCTACTGGTTTGTTTTGGCTTCTAACCAAGAGGTAGGGCAGACCCTTTCAGAAGCTGATCTCTCCCCATCATGGCTACTGGTCAAGGTCATCCTCAAAGGGCCTAGTCCGCAGAGGGAAGCCTGAGGGACCCCGGGGTGTTGGCTGAGCAGCTCCAAAGCCAAGAGCCTTCACACCGCACAGGGCGGGGAGGCCAGGGTGTCCGTAGAATGGCTGAGTGATTCGGTTGCTAGAAGACCATCATGACCCATTCTTCTCATCTAAGCATCACAGAACCAAGACCATGGACTGCCGCTCAGCTGGCGGCCCCTTCCAGCTTGGAGCTTGCCAGGGCAGAGTCGAATCCCACAACCTCCTCCCAGCTCTGATGTCCTCCTCTCCACCTGAGGGGGTGATGGGTGAGGGGGTGATGGCTCTAGGCAACCCTCACACCCGTACAGCAGGAGGATTAATTAATGTGGCTAACATGCTCAGAGCTCCCTAAATGAGGGTGTTAGCCAAGGGCCAACATTATTAGAGTGATGATGGCTATTAGTATCACACTATTGTTATTATGTTTGCTCTCTCAACCCTTAAATCACACTCCATCTCTCAGTCGCTTGCATTTTATGTAATTATAGCTTATATAGGTAACAAATGGATATTTCTGCAAGCCTGGGAGAGAGCCTTCTGCATACATTAATTTACTTGATTAGTTTTCTATGTGGTGTTCTTTGTTCCCCCGAACCCTCCTTTCCTGCCCAGCTTCAACAGAAAATTAATGAGTTTTAACACCTTGCAAAAGTGGGCTGTGCCATGGGAATACCTCCAGTGTACTCTGGGTTTTAAATCCACACATTCACCGGCTTCCTAAAGGTTACGCAAAGGTTAACAAACAATTAATATGTTGAATCGGTGCTAAATCTGTTTACCCAATCTTCGCCATCTAAAGCCATTAGCCACCAGCCTCCACATCTTAGATTGATCTCTCTCTTTCCTCACCCACCCCCACTCTGTCCTCTGCATCATTTTGGGTGAAAAGGAGAAAGAAACAATTTTGAATTGAGAGCACTCACATCTCTGGAAAGGTGGGGCTTTGCTGCCACCTCAGGCTCGAAGCTTTGGGAGTCCTAAAAGACTTGATCAAGGGAGTTGAACATTTTAAGAAGATGATGCAAGAAGAGAGGCATTTCTGCCTTTTGAACAACGAGCAAAATGTGAGTTGGCCTTATAAATGGATGCTATAGTGGGTTCACGTGTGATTTCCTCCCTGGTTTATAGGAAGAAGCGGGTAGAAAAGAAGTGTAAGGTAACTCCCGCCTTGGGAACTAACAAGAAAGAGACCTCTAGCCACTCTGTCCTCTAAGGAGAAAGCATGGCAGAGTAGTTGGAGCCCAGAATGTTCCTTTCCTTCAGAGGCAAGAGGAAGAGGGTAAGGAAGAGCCACATGTAATCCAGGTGGTGGTCCTCCCAGGAGTCCTCTAACTGCACAAAGAAACTCATCGTTCCCTTGTTTGAGGATGCAGTTGCTGATGATGGTAACGCTAATCATGGCAACAATGAAGACAATGACCTTGAGGAGATCGGCGAGGTTTACCATTAGCATCTAGGGCCCATGAGGAAAGCAACATGCTGTCCATCCCAGCCTGGCCCCTTTAAAAGAAGCTGCCCATATAACCCACCTCCTGCCTGGGCTCGACAGAAACAATCTCCCGCATGGGCCCAGCCCTCCCCTACCCCCCCTCCGCCCCGTTTCCAGCTTCCACAGCTTGCCAGTCACCGTGTGTCCCTACCTAAGACCCCCTTTGGGGATTACCAGGCCCGCACAGACTGTCAGCTCTGGCCCTTTGGGGTGCTTTCTCAGACATGAGCTGTCATTTGACTCTGGTCTCTGGAGAGCTGGTGTTTCCCAAGACCCCAAAAGAGAAACACACCGAGGGGACACCAGGTGACGACTGTCCCAGTCAACCAAGACCCAGCAGGCCCCTCAACACTGTCCCCCACTTTCCTCCACACCGAACAGAAGGCAGCCTGCCAAGTGGAGGAGGAGGGGAACAAGGGAGAAAACCGAGAGGAGCTGACCACACCCTGAGCCCACAGGCCAAGCGTAGGGAGGGGAGACGCTACAAATTGCACGGGAGTCTGAGAGGAGACTGGACTTGACATTTTATTACCTGGAGAACGGAGACTCTTCATTCCTACCTGGGCATATCCAAAAGGCAAGAGAAAGAAAACAAACCCACAGGGCCGGCGGGCAGGGCCAGTGGCGGGGAGAAGAAAGCTGCTTTCTGCTTGCACCCTACCACGCCCAGCTCATTCAATCACCTGGTTACTCCATATTATCCATTTTAAAAAATATATATTTTATTGATTCTCCACAGAGAGGAAGGGAGAGGGATAGAGAGCCAGAAACATCGATGAGAGAGAAACATCGATCAGCCGCCTCCTGCACACCCCTCACCGGGGATGTGCCTGCAACCAAGGCACATGCCCCTGACCGGAATCGAACCTGGGGCCGGTCAGTCCTCAGGCCGACGCTCTATCCACCGAGCCAAACCAGTCAGGGCATATATTATCCATGTTTTCATGTTGAATTTGCGTGACTTATATAAAGACTAAAAAATAAACTCGTTAAAAAAGAGAGAGAGAGAAGAGAGAAGAGCTCTGCCCTCTAAAACGCAAACTGCGAAGACGGATGAGAAAGTGTCCTGACAGGAGCCTGGACAGACCAGGGGAGGAAGATGAGGCGAGGCGACTCCTGGGACTTGGGAAGTCGTTGCCTTCAAGGTTCTGCATCTGAATAAGACCATAGATTTCAGCAAAAACACGTTAAGTAACGGGCTCTGAGAAGACATTAGGCACCCTGAACCAGGTGCAGAGTCAGAGCAGCTGGCACTGTGAGAATATTGGGAGTATTCTTCCCGCATAAACACATTTTTTTCCTTGCAAATTCCTGAGAAATGCACGCTCAGCCTGCTCCCAGGCCGCCTTGGAGAGCGGCTTGGCGGAGGGAAGTGTTTGCAGCCAGGATGAGCGCCGCATGGAGACCCCAGGAGGACCCCGGGCTTCTGACGGCAAGTCAAGGTTTCCGAGGCCATGTTTCATGTCTAAAGAAAGAAAACAGTTTCATTGTTTCAACAAATGCCAAGCTGATGATATGAAGGAAAAAATAGATAAGCTAGACGGTGCCCTCTGAATCACTAGGGCGTTTCATGCATAGATTTTTATCCTTAAAAACAGAGGCGGGCGTTAGGTTACGTTGGAGGGGGCTGAAACCCTTAGATCTGGCTCGCCCAGCGGGGAGCTCCTGACGATGCGTGCATATTGATTGTGGAGGCCGCAGCACCAGGGAACAGATCTTGTGAAGCGGGTCCAAAGCCACTCGCTCTGAGAGGTGGCCCATGGCTGACGGCGCACGTGGCGGCCCTGAGGAGGGGCAGGCTGGCTCCTGGCTGCTGGGGGCCTGGTGCAAGGAGCCCACCCACCCCGTCTCCAGCCTCCAGCCCTAGAGAGAGACACCCTCCTTGCTGCTGATTGGGAGGGGGGGTCTGTGCTCTGAGCTCTCTCCTCCCCACCTGAGCCTGCAAGGCCCGCCGCCCTGTTAGGCGCTGATGGTTTAATTTGGCCTCCTTCCGTCCCAGATTTTACTCTGTTTGGGAGGATAAAAGGGAGAATTTCTGCAAAGACGATGCTTCTCCTTCCTAATAAGTGGAAATGAGCCTGTCAGCCTCCTGCAGCCCAGGTTGGTGCAAGGATGCGGGGAGGAGGGCTGATCACTTGCAAGCAGACGGGAAAGATGCCGCCACACCTTCACCAAAAGTGCTTCTGCCCCCAGACCCTGCTGGAACCGAGGATGGATACACTCAGCTTGTCCACTGCAGCGTCTGTAACAAAGGAAGAAGCCCAGGCCCGAGATTGACGCGCGGGTCGCACCAGAGACCGCTGCCCACCAGCACCCCAGCCATCTGAGGGGTGTCCTGTCCAAGCCGGAGCCTTGGGGCACCTGGGTGTGCCCTCTCTGC
>NW_006286790.1:1245609-1258196 GCF_000327345.1 Myotis davidii
TCACCCCTGTAGACTACGCCAAGGCGTGATGGCAGGAACTCGGGTCCCTCTGACTGGATGGAGGGCTCACCTCAAACTGTGACATCACAGAGAAGTAAACGCTTATCGTGTGTGAGCTATTCAATCCCCCCTGGGCCTGGGCCTCTGGGTGGCCGCAGCCAGGCATTGCTTCTACCCAGTGCATTCCTCATGCCCATCAGCCAAGCAGGCCGCAGCTCTCGCCTCCTCCACGGATCCTCGCAGGAGGAGGGCAGGACTGAGGTCTCTCGGAGGCAGAAACCATCACACAGGGAAGCTTGCCTCTGAGACTTCACCTAAGTGAGACCAGAGGTGAAGAACCAAACCCCACGCCCCTCTTCTTCCTCCTCCTTTCTTAATTATAATCCCATTTGTCAGCCAACCCTGTCATTTTGTCTCCCTAATGGCTAGTTTCTATTCTGGGACTTTCTCCACCCTATTATCTTTTGCAATATTCAGGAGCTCGGGCGATGAAGGGGTAAGGCTGAGATTGCCCGTTCTTCTCTCTCTTTTTAAATATTTCAGATGCTCCCAATCCTTACTTTTGCATTTCGATTTCCTGTGGTACAGTGCATTTATCTTGGTCACTCAATCGCTCCCCTCCCTTATCTGCCCTGCTCCGGGCTGCCTGAAAATACCTACATTATCTTTGCAGCCAATACGCCAGCTGGAGGGCAATCTACAGATTATCTTGATAGGGAGACGTCTGAGGGAAAACTAGGAAGTGCTGCACTTGTCAGGGGACAAGGGTGAAGTGTGTCACCTTCGTCAGCGGCTTTCTTTCAAGGTTAACTGCACAGTGCAAGCCACTTCTCCTCCTCTTTGTTTAAGTTGGGAAACAAACCTTCCACGGTGTCTGTGTCCACTCATGGAATGAGTTTACTGACCCTCTCACCCCCTCACCTGGCCCCAGATGGCCTTGACCTGAGTCTCAGACTTCCCACTTATGATACCACCTGGCTGTGAACCTCATTTCTGAATGGCACGCCTTACTGAGCAGCCTAAGCCCCCGCAGGGTTGGTGACAGGTGGGCTTTGTGTGTTGTTCATGTAACGGAAAGTGCATGGATGCTCCTCACCTGGGCCTCAGGCTGGGTTAGAGTGGGCTTAATTTGCACCAAACTGTAACCTCACTATTAGCGAAAGGAAGGCAGGCAGGCAGGAAGTCAGGAAGGCAAGAAGGAGCAGAATAATTGATGGTCAGTCAACCCATACGGGTCTGGAACACATAACAACAGTCCTTTGTCTCAGGCTCCTGGTGCCATCTAATCTGCTCAGAATCCACGGGTAATTTGGGGTCCTGCTCCTTCAAGCTCAGCTCTTGGCCTTGTGTGGCCGCCCCTCTCCAAGTTGCTAAGGACAACCCTGCCCTCCCCTTAGGGGCTCTTTCCTCTCCCCTTGGAGCCCATTTCCTTCCCCTCGTCCTGGGTTCCGCCTCTGTTCAGCCCCTGGCACCTATTTTTATCATTTTGTTCCATCTCACCTGATGACTCTGGAACTTGGATCCTTCCAGATGGACTCCTTCTAGCAGATCTCTTGTGTGTTGTTAAGACCTGCAAACTACAGACCTTCTCCAGGTTTTAGCACTTGGGAACTGCATTTCTCTTTCTGTGAGAGACCTGATCCATGAGGTCTAAACAAGGTAGAGATTTATCTCTCTCTCATTTATTAAAACAAGGAGACGAAGGAAGACTCCAGAGGAAGGCAGCCCAGCGCTGATCTGGGAGCGCCTCCTGCGCTTCTGCTCGACCGTCCTCAGCAGGTGGCTTCCCTTCGAATCAGTGTATGTAAAGACACAGGAACAGCCAGGAATCTACTCAGAGGCAAGGAGAAAACCAGAGGGAGGATAAGGTCAAAGACAAGGTCAACCTGATCTATTGTAACATTTTTGTTTTTCAAGGAGAGTAGACTTGAGGAGTTAAAAACTCATTTTTTAACAGGGTATATTGATTGCTGGAAAGAGTATGGCATGTTTAACACTTTTATAGACTCCTAATAAAGTATGAATTGATATAACCATTTTGGAAAGCAATTTGGAGAAATACATGAAGAGCCTTAAATATGTTCATACTCTTGGCCTCTAATTCTACTTCTGGGACTTCATCCTAAGGCTATAAACTAAAATGTCAAAAAGCTTTATGCACACATATGTCGATTGTGATGTGACTCAGAGCAGCAAAAAGCTAGAGCCATTTAGATAGTCAGTCATATTGGGGTTAAAGAAATTATGGTACACCCTTATGACAGAATATTATATAGTAACTGGAGGCCCAGTGCACAAATTCATGCACAGGTGAGGTCCCTCGGCCTGGCTGGCGATTGAGGCCTATTGGGGGACCAGCCAGGGAGAGTTTGGCTGTCCAGGGGGAGGGGCCATGGGAGGTTGACTGGCAGGGGGAGGGGCAGCGTGGGAGGTTGCCTGTGGGAGTGCACTGACCACCAGGGGGCAGCTCCTGTGTTGAGCATCTGCCCCCTGGTGGTCAGTGCACGTCATAGCAACTGGTCAACCAGTCGTTCTGGTCGTTCTGTTGTAATGGTCACTTAGGCTTTTATATATATAGATTAAAATGATGTCCACACAAAAATGTATAAGGAATTTGGTGAAAATCTAAGTAATTGAATAGTACACAAAATTAAGTGTCATTTCATCAAAGCTATATACACAAAAAATGTAACATTACCACCTGGGCATACCCAAATGTCACAGTCGTCATCCTTGGAGGAGTGGATTATTCATGTTTCTCTTCTGTATGCATATGCATAATTTTTTCTAGAACATGTTGGCTTTAATTTCATGTTCATCATCTTTAAACTGTAGGGGCTTTTGAAAGGTTCATCAGGAGCCAAGGGGATCAGAGATGCCGTAGGAGAAGAGAGGAGGAGCTGGCAGGAAATCACCTCATTTCTGTGGAGTCAGGAAAGCAAAGAAGAGGGAGGGGAGGGATTTACACTCTACCCAGCTGACAGGTCCCAAGCAAGCTCTGTGCAGACAACACGACCAGGTGCCATCCTCCCCTGCCCCCTGCCCTGCTGCTGGGAACCCCCTGGGCAGGGGCTGGAAGGGCTGGCCTCTCCCCTCTCTGAGGACTGAGGGTTCCAGCTCCTCCAGGAGCTGGGGCCGGGGTCATCAGCATCACCTCTGTGGGTGTCAGCCGAGGGGGAGGGAAGGCAGCGTTCAGGATGGACAGGAAGCTGGGGGGAGGGTGGGGAAGTGTCCATTCATTTTTCCCTCGAGAGGCCTCTGAGTCACTGAGCTCCCTGCCTTCTGAATGTTTTCCACTGGCGCAAAGCCTCTGCCAGTTCTGAAACCTCCCTGCTGTTTTGTTTTCTCTTAGCAGTAACCATCTGGGGGGGGCTTCTCTTCCCTTCTCCTAAATGAAGACAGGAAAATAATATCCCAGCTGGGTCCTCAATCCGTGCAGTGTTGTCGGAGGGTTCCAAAGGCCCAGGTCTCCTTGAAGGCAGGCAGTTAGGCGCAGATATGGGAAACTCCTCAGAAAACAGCTACCGACTGGGCCCGTTCTGCAAATCGGAGCTCCTGGGCTTTGGAATCAGATAGAATAGGCCTCAGAGCCTGGCTGTGCTCTGACTCAGATCCAAGACCTTGGACAAGATACCTACACTTCCGGAGCCCTGTTTGCCCTGAATATTAGGGTAGGAGAGTATCTCCCAATGAGTGTGGTTGCAAATATCAGAAATAATGTTTTTAAATGTGCCCCCATGCCACGAGTGGCACATAGTAGGTGCCCATACAAGGTCATTCTTATCTGTCAAATTATATTTCCTGGGCGTCCTGAAGATGTGAGAAGCAGTGCCCTGGAATCAGGCACTAATCAAGAAAAGAGGGTTCGTCCTGTATCTTTTCCCAGCACAAAAGAAGCACGACTTCTCTTAATAATAGCTGATAGACTCAGCCTTCAACTCAAACCCAGGCCTCCCTCCTCCCCGCTGCCCCAGTGCGGCCCTTCCTGACCGCATGGGTGTGCAGCACTCCTTCTCTCCCCAAGCAGGAGAGCAATTACTGTCAGAGCCACTCAGCTGGTAATTAATCATGTAGGGACCTGTGCCATCTCCTCTGCTGTGGTGAGACCCTTCCTTACGCCGTTCCCCGGGCTGCTCTTCCCGTGTGTTTGCATCTCATCTCTCCAACTAGATCCCAAGCCCCTTGAGGGCGAGGCTGCTTCCTCTAGTTCCGTGCTCTGTTTCTCGGTAGGCGACTGCTACTTACTTGTCCCACATTGGATTTTCTTGTTTTAGTTTCTTTAGGTTTAGCCCACAGGAAGCACAGCCAGGCTTAGCTGGTGCCAGGTAGAATATTTGCAGCTCTAAACACATCTGAACAGCTCTGGGATTGGCTACTTCCAAAGGGGAACTGCAAAGTATCTGCAGCAGGAGGCAGCTTGCTATGCCCCTGAAGTGTGGCTCCTCTGGCTCTGAGCAGATTCAGAGCAGGGTTGGGGGTGGGGACAAAGGCAGTGCCGCCAGATCAAAGGCTAGATGTGTGTCTGGGGCCATGCCAGGACACCGGTTGCTTCCTGCTGCCCACAGCTGCCGGGAATGCCGGGAATGCCGGGAGAAGTTGCTCTGGAGAAGCGGGACTCCCATCAGTAAGCCAGGGGCAAAGGCGCCACGTAGTCAAGCCAAATCTGGAATCATTTAGGAAGGGGTGTATCGGGTTCCTCCTCCTCCTCTCATCTTCGCTCCCTGATCCAGGCTTGTGGGTCCCAGAAAAGCTAAGGAGCGGGAGCAGCTGGGTCCCCGCCCTCCCTCTGCGGCCTGGGGCTCCTCTGGTCGGGACAGGAGCAGTCACACGCAGCTGACAGCTGTGGCGGCGCCAGGGCTCGGACGCCCACCACATGGCTTCCTTTTTTATTCCGGCCTCCCCTGGGCCGGCTGTTCGTCCCCTGCCATCAGCGCGGCAAATGGCCAGTGGGGTTTTCAGAGAAGGGCGCAGAGGAGGGTGGGGAAGGGTGAGCAGCACCTGCTCCCGCCTCGTCCTTCTTCCTGTGACATTCACTTCAAAGTCACAGGAGGCGCTTCCCTTTCTTTGTTGCCTCCCTGCAGACCGGGGACTCTTTTTCCCAACGGGGATTTCGCATTTCAGTGCTTCTGGTGGTTGGGATCACAGGTGGAACTCGAGAGAGAAAGCCGGTGTTTGCCGAGTGCCTGCCACGCACCAGAGGCCCACCGTTCCCGGCGCCCGGCTGGCCCGGCTGCACACCGATGGGCTGGACTCCAGGTCTGTTTGATGCTGTTCTGCCTCAGTATCTATTTCTGCTCATCAGTTTATAATGATCTTTATTATCCATAAGTGAGTGAGACCAGTGTTTTAATATCAATACCCGCTAGCCAAGGGCCAGCACCTCCCACCTCTATCCCACCCCTTCGCCGGGGCCCTTCCCCATGGCAGAGGTTTTCCGCGAACCTCCATAGAGAGGTTCTTCCTGCTCCCGGGGAAATAGCTTTGCGAATGGCAGCAGAGATAAGCTCGGAGGGGGAAGGCGCCGCGGAGGGGAAAGGTTGGGGACGTTGGGTGGGTGGGAGCCCTGTCTTCCTCTCCGCATCTCTGCGGCCACGAGCTGCCGCGGTTCGTCCGCCTCTCGTGGCAGAAGAGCGCCCCCTGCTGCCCGAGCCAGCCGGGTGTCGCGCAGCAGGTCGCCGGGAAGGGCTGTGTCCTGGCAGAGCGGGTCACCCTCCGAGCAGAGGCCCCAGGCCTTGCAGAAGGAGGATGCCATACCTCCGCCTGTGGCGCCCTCTGGAGGGCGGAGCGGGGGCAGTTGTCTGGGCGGCAGGTTAAGAGTGTGGGATCCGGTTCCCAACCTGGTCCCACAATACACTGCCTGCCAGACCCTGGGCATATATGATTTAACGTTTGAAGCTTCCGTTTCTTTCTCTTTTTTTCCCCTTTTAATCTTCACCTGAGAATATGTTTATTAATTTGAGAGAGAGAAAGAGAGAGGGAGAGACATTGATGTGAGAGAAACATCCATCTGTTGCTTCCCCTAGAACCCTCAATTAGGCATATGTCCTCACCAGGAATCCAGCCCAGAACCTTTGGGTGTAGGGGACCACGCTCCCACCAACTGAGCCACACTGGCCAGGGCCAAGCTTTCGTTTCTTCATCATTAAAGAGAGATCATTAATAGTATGTATATCACAGAGATGCTTTGAGGAGATAATTCATGTAACGCAGAGCAAGCTTTCAATAATAATAACTGTTGTTATTGATTCAGCTGACACCTCTACAACTAAGTGATGAGAGAATAACTGACAAGATCCCACGGACAAAAGTCAAGGGATTTCTTTTTCCAAAGCATTTTCATCATTAAATGGATCTGATCCAATTCCATGGGCATATTTGAGAGAAACAACTTTGCCTAAAGGGGAAATAGATGCCAGAGACGCTCACAGAAACATCAACCACAAGCAATTACTAAGCACACTGATCAATGCTCCAAGCTGTGCAATAAAGAAAAGAGAAAAGAGTAATGTTGGGGGAGGTGCTGGCCTGTATTATCAATTTTTCCTACTTTGCTGGATTATATCCATTAACTACAAACAGACTGAAACATCACCAATTAAAAACAACAACAACAAGCCTAGCCAGTATGCTCAGTGGTTGAGCATCTACCTATGAACCAGGAGGTCACGATTCAATTCCTGGGCGGGGCACATGCCCGGGTTGCAGGCTCAGTTCCCAGTGGAGGGCGTGCAGGAGACAGCCAGTCAATGATTCTCTCTCATCACTGATATTTCTAGCTCTCTCTCCTTCACTCCTCTCTGAAATTAATAAAAACATATTAAAAAAAATTTTTAGTGAAAATGAAATAAAGCCCTAACCTGTTTGGCTCAGTGGATAGAGCGTCAGCCTGCGGACTGAAAGGTCCCAGGTTCGATTCTGGTCAAGGGCATGTACCTTGGTTTCAGGCACATCCCCAGTAGGGTATGTGCAGGAGGCAGCTGATCAATGTTTCTCTCTCATCGATGTTTCTAACTCTCTATCCCTCTCCCTTCCTCTCTGTAAAAAATCAATAAAATATATTTAAAGAAAAAAAAGAAAATGAAATAAAGACTTTCACAGGCGTATGAAAGCTGAGAGAAGTCGTCAGCAGCAAACACCAATACAATAAAATCTTGAAGTAGGTCCTTCAGGCAGAATGAAAATTATACCAAAAGAAAATCTGGATTTACACAAAGGAAGGATGAGCCCCAGAAATAGTAAATATGTGGATAAATAGAAAAATCTTATTTTATTAGTACTTAAATTTTATAAAAGCTAATTGATAGTTTAAAGCAAAAATAACAAAAAATAACCATGCATTATAGAGCTTCTAATATATACATGAGTAAACTGTATGACAATAATAGCACACAGGCCAGGAGGGGAGTAGTGGGAGCATAGTGTTATAAGGTTCTTACACCATACGTGAAGTGGTGTAATATTTCTTGAAGGCACATTGTGATAAATTAAAGGTGTACATTCCAAATCCTGAACCATCCACTAAAAGAACAAAGCAAAGAGACTTACCTAATACATTAATAAAGGTGATGCATGAAATAATAAAAAAGAGTATTTATTTAATACAAAAGAAAGCATTAACATAGACATAAAGAACAAAGAATAGACGGCAGAAATAGAAAGCAAATAGCAAAATAGTGTATTTAAACCTAACCACATCATTTAACACCCCCAATTAAAAGGCAGAGGTTGTCAGATTGGATAGAAAAGCAAGACATAACTAAATGCTTTTTCTAAGGAATCCACTTCAAGTATAAAGAGCAAGTAGATTAAACTTAAACAGAGGGGAAAGATATACCACGGTAACGCTAAGCAAAAGAAAGCAAGAGTTGCTCTAAACTATCAGACAAAGTAAATTTCAGAGCAGGAATATTACCAGGGATAAGAGATGGGTCATTTCATAATAATAAAGGAGTAAATTCATCAAGAGGACATAATAATCATAAATATTTATACACCTAACAACAGAGCTTCAAAATGCATGAAGCATAATCCCATTATTCACAGTCAACATAATTGGGCACATAGAAAATAAAAAAAAGATATTGAGGATGCTTTGGAATTAATAAGTAATTTGCCAAAGTCACTGGATACAAGGTCGATGTACAATCACACTGTAGTGTGAATTTGCATTTCCAGGATGCCATTTTAAGATATTTATTGGCTATTCAGAAATGTTACTTTGCAATGTGCCTGTACAAGTCCTTCGCTCACTTCTGGTGGGTTGTCTGTCTTTTTGCTTTACTGATTTGGAGGCGTTCCTTATACATCCTGTGTCTGAGTCCTTTGACAGAGATGGATAAGGCCACTAGTTTCTTCCACTCTCCGCGGGGGCCTCTTCACCTTGTTCCAGTTGTAAATTTACTACCTCCCTCTGCTTTGCTTTGTGACTCTGGAACTTTGTGACTCAGATAATATTTCTCCTTTGCCAGCTGGCTTGATAATATGCTTTGTCAGTGGAAGATACTGGAGGCTCACTGCAAGGCTGGATGAGAAAGAGGTATTTTTTTTTCTTCTGTCGTTCTGTTTTTGCATGGAGCAGCCAATGGAGCTGTGTACAGGGACCCTGGCTGTGTTACCACACAGGTGGGCTGCCCGTGCTGTTCATGGGGGGCGAGGACTCTCCATCCATTTCCTTTGTCCCCGGAGTAGCAGACAGGGTGGCGGCCATGCCCCGTCCTCAGAGATCTGGGTCTCAGCCCTGCAGGGCTCCCCGTCTAACTTTTTAAGCTCCTTCCTTATTCGGTCTTCCCCCAGCCCTGGGGAAAGTAAATAGCTCAGCTTCCTGCAGTGTCTGCCTTTATTATAACTTAGCATTCTTTTTTTTTTTTTTACCTTTTTAAATAGTGAATCGCCTTTGTTGATATTATAATAGTTCTTTGTGTTAAATTTCCCTGTTCGCTTTATTGGTATAAATTCTGTCCCCTGACTGGATTCTGACTTACACTCTTGTGACTGTGGCCTTTGGTAAGTAAAAGTGCTCGATCCTAACGTGCTTTGGCAGCTTGGTCGAGAATCAGTGGGTCTCATACGGATTAGTCTAGTTCCAGGCTCTCTGTTATGTTCCATTGACCTACACGGCTATCTCTACACCCGTCCCACACTGTATGGCTTACTGTGACCATAGAGGAAGGTCTTAAAATCGGATCGCATAAGTTTTCCAACTTTTTTTTTTTCCAAAGTTGTTTTGGCTCTTCTAGGACCTTTGAATTTTTACATAAATTTTAGAAACAGCTTGCTCATTTCTATAAAAATGTCTTCTGGGATTTTAATTAGGACAGTGTTGAATCTATAGATCAATCTGGGTTGAATTGACATCTTAACAATACCGAGTCTTCTAATCCAGGAACATTGTGTTAATCCGTTTAGGCTGCCATAACAAGATGCCATAGACTGGATGGCTCAGACAATAGAAGGACGCTGGGAAGCCCAAGATCAAGGTACCAGTGAGGTAGGTTTTATCCTACAGCCTTTACTCTTAGACTGTAAGCAGCTGCCATCTCTGTGTGCTCACATTTTCTTGTGTGCACACACGAGAAGGAAGGAGAGCACACTCCAATGTCTCTTCCCATTTGGACACCAATCCTATTGGATCAGAGCTCCACCATGATGAGCTCATTTTATCTTGACTACTTCCTAGGAGGCTCCACCTACAAATATAGTCACACTAGGGGGTTAGGGTTTCAGCATATGAATTTTATTTTTTTTAATATATTTTATTGATTTTTCACAGAGAGGAAGGGAGAGAGATAGAGAGTTAGAAACATCGATGAGAGAGAAACATCCACCAGCTGCCTCCTGCACATCTCCTGCTGGGGATGTGCCCGCAACCAAGGTACATGCCCTTGACCGGAATCGAACCTGGGACCTTTCAGTCCGCAGGCCGACGCTCTATCCACTGAGCCAAACCGGTTTCGGCCAGCATATGAATTTTAGGGGGGACACAACTTAGTCCATAGCAAACATCATCTATCTTCCATTTATTTAGATCTTTCTTTCTCTCAACAACTTTTAAAAATTGTTGGTGATTGCACATCTTTCATCAGCTATATCCCTATGTATTTAATATTGTTGATGCTGTTGTAGATGACAGTTTTAAAGATTTCAGTTTCTAATTGTTTGTTGGTAGTATACAGATATACAATTTATTTTTGTACATAATAGACCTTGTATACTGAAACCTTTCTAAACTCACTTATTAGTTCTTATAACTTTCCTTAGGCTTTCCTATGTAAAAAAAAAAAAAAAAAATCATGTCATCTGTGAACAAAGATGGCTTATTTCTAACTTTCCATCTGTGTGCATGTTTTCCCTTTTGTTTGTTTGCTTTGCCTTTTTTGCATCTGCTAGAACCTTCAGCGCAATGTTGAGTAGATGTGGTGAGAGCATTCATCCTTGCCAACCTTAGGGAGAAAATACTCAATGTTTCATCATAAAGCATGATGCCTGCTATAGGTTTTTCTTAACTGCATTTTATCAGGTTCAGGGAGTTTCCTTCTAAGTCATAGTTTGCTGAGTGTATCTATAATAAATAGAGAAATTTTTTTCAACTACATTTTTCTATTGAGATCACCAATGAATCTATGTGGGCTTCTGAGTTTTCATTATAGAAAGATTTTTCAGATTATTAATTTAACTTCTTTATTAGAAACAAGTTTATTTGAATTTCCTATTTCTTCTTGAGTCAGTTTTGGTCATTTGTGTCTTTGAAGAAATCAATACATCTCTCTTAAATTGTTGAATTTATTGACATAAACTTGTTCCCATTATTTCCTTATTATCATTTTAATGTGTGTAGGCTGTATAATGACATTGACTCTCTCATATTTGGTATTGGTGATTTGTGTCTGCTCACTGTTCTTCTTGATCATTCTAGCTAGAGGTTTGTTACTTTTATTTATTATTTTTTAAATGGCTTCTGTTTCCATCAATTTGGCCTACCATTTTTTTTCTATTATATTAGTTTCTGTACTCATCTTTACAATTTCTCCCTTCTACTTTTTTTAGTTTATTTTGCTTTTATTTTTCTTCTCAAAGAGGCTTAAGTCCTTCATTTGAAACCTTTCTTATTTCTGTATAAACTGTGTTTTAGTAGAATCTCAGATTTTCTAATAAGTTGCTTTCCTTATCACCCATCTCAAAATATTTGTGATTTCTTCTTTGACCCAAGGATTATCTAAGTGTTTAATTACCAAATATTGGGGAGATATTTGATACCTCCTATTATTAAAATCTACTTTAATTTTATCATGGTCAGATAACACACTCTATATTGTGTTAATCCTTTAAATGTATAATTCTTGTTTGATTGCCCAGGATATGGTCAGTCTTGGTGAAGATCCCTGTGCACTCGAAAAGGTTGTCTCTGCCACCGTTCAGGATAGTGTTCTACAATATCAGTTAGGTTATCAACTGGATGACAATGTTGCTCCAGTTTCTAGAAACTTGCTGACTGTCTATTTTTCCTATGAACAGTAATGCTGTTCCTTTACAAATCTAAACTATCTCCCCTATATCTATAAATCACTTTGCACACAGATACTTGGCCAGGCTTTCCTTTTGGTAGAACTCAACCTTAAGACACATCCAAGTACCACTTAAAGCATTACTCCAAGTGATCCCAACCCACTCTACCCACACGGCTATCTTCCAAACCCCAACACGCTGATGTGCCCAACTTCAAACAACTGGCCATCCGAACACCTCTGCTTGCACTAAACGGATAATAGGGGTCTTTATTCGCCTCACAAAAGCATTCACAACAGGGTTCTCAATATAGGGAACTCCGCTGTGTGTTTAAAATAAAATTACAAAATTTTACCCAAAAAAATGACCTGGAACAACTTTTCCAGAAATAACGTATCTTATATAAAGTGCCCCATATAGCAACCCAATAGTCCCAGACTTTGAAATCTCTCTCTCTGTGTGTGAAAGTGGCTTTCTCCTGGGGCCCCCTGGTAAGTTTCCAACCCTTTTCCTGAGCCCCATGTCATACCCTGAAGGGAGTTGCCATGGTGACGGTGGGAGGGTGACCTCTGAAGTAGCAGGCTCAGAAGAAAGGGTTTCTGCCAGTGTGGCGAAGAAGCAGGGGGCTGAGATGCAAATGGCATTCCCCTCGGTCAATCGGGCAGACATTTAACTAGTTGAGCCTTGCAGACGTGCAGAAAGGGCTCAAACAACTTCCCATGCAGGGGAGCTGACACTGGGCTCGCCCAGCTGCTCTCGAGTAGAAGCCTTAACAATACACCTCGCCCCGAGCCTGGCTCAGACAGCTGCGTGCACCCAAAGAAAGGCTGTCTCAAGGGAAGCAGGTTGGGATTGAATGGCTCTAATTAATTATGGGAGTTCACTGATATAAAGAGAGGGTCACTGCGTATGTAAATGATGCTGTTTTATCCCAGGATCTAAATGCACTTAACCAAGGAAATGAAAACTAGCTCACGTTTGTTTAATTAGCTCATTTGAATAGAAGAGAGGCCAGGAGGAACGCGTAGGCCTGAGCTCAGGAACCTGCCCACACGGATTATTTCTCAACCCCTTAACACCGAGAC